>NW_027331931.1:1779277-2079277 GCF_048418815.1 Hemitrygon akajei | reverse complement strand
TGGTTTTTGGGGTTTGAAGATTGGGATCCCGTACTTCTTGATCCGGGGGGTGGGGTAGGTTTGATTTTTCTATGTGAACGACTTTCATTCTCTTTCTTTGTTTCGTGGTTCTCTGGAGAAGAAAAAAAAACAGTTGTTTATGGATATCTGCTTTAATAATAAACTAACCTTTGAACTATCCGCTCCGAGCGGGACTTCCCGGTGTCCAAACATCTTCATTCCGGTTTCCATTCCCGTTGCTACCCGGCCTGCTGTGTTTGGCCAGCATTTTGTTTGTGTTGCTTTGGATTTCCAGGATCTGCGGACTTTGTCGTGTTTGTGATTTACCTCTCCGTTGTCCCTCCGGCCTCCGGCCACTGGAGGCGCTGTGTGGATCGCCGGCCGTCGGCAACAGTTAGCAGACCTCCGGCCACCGGTGGTGCTGCGGAGAAACGCCTGTGAACGCATGCTCGGTGCGGACTGCAGCTGTTTGGCGGTTGTCTGATTCGAGCAGGGGTGAGTAGGGAATGATCCCGGTGTTGTGTAACTCGGGGGCCGGTTGCATTGGGAAAGGGCCGGGCCCGAGCTCTACCGGACGGCTGGAGCAGGGGTGCAGTGGCAATTTTTTAGCTGCCGGATCTGTACGGGGGGGGTTTGGTTGATTGATAAGTTCGCGGCCTGAAGTTATACAGCGCTCGGTACCTGCACGTGTAGTTCAACTCTTTGAATGATTATGCAGAAAGTTTGAAGTTATGTGGTATTTCTGTTTCACATAATTGAAAATTGCTAGGTTTTGTAAAATTGACTCCTTCCACCCTGGGCCACGAACTTATCAATCACCTCAAGTTTGTGACACCCAATTTGTGTACCTGCTCATTTCATGTACTGGGCAACTGCCTTGCCCCATTCGTGTAATGAGCAGGTACACAAATTGGGTGTGACAGATATAGGGTTTCCTATAATGTCAAGCAGTAAACCAAGATGAAAGAAATATATGAATTCCAGGGCTCCACAAATATAGTGATAGTTAAGACATTAAGAAGATTACAGCCTATCACTACATTTCAGTGTATAACTGGTACAATTAAGCATATAATACTTAATAATATGACAAAGTATTGCATGGTTGCACTTAACTGATTATCATAGAATATAATTATCAAGCAAGTAAAATAACTTTGTTTGCTTAGAAGCCAAAGGGTTGTTAGTGAGAAAAATTTACTTTAGGATTAGCGAGTAATCCACGGACCACCACAGATGTAGCCTCACTAATACAACTGAGTCAGAGCAGACGGCAGGGCCCGCAGCGCTTAGCAGTGTTCCTCAGAGGTATAAAAATAACAGAAATAAAGCAATTCATTTTTTTACACTTTTAGCCACCTAAATTGGAACCAAGTAATCAAGTATGAAAAAAGAACCTCTGATGAACTATTGCTAAAGCCACGAATATTGGTAAATATTAGTCTCAAAAGTGGTAAGTTGGCAACTCTGCCTCGTACAGTTTCTCTCGAAGAAATGGTTGGACGGGAAGTGTACCTGTGAGTGTTGATACTCACAATATCATCACACATTGTGTGTTACATGGTTAAACCTTAACAGATCCTGTTTAGTCTTTAAATATATAAAAAGTTAAAGAAGCTTGAATCTTTACATAAATTATTATCGCATCTATACGAATAGAAAATTTGGTATTTTGGAAGTGATAAATGTTAACAGGGGAGGAGAGCAACCATTTGGGAGGTTTGGAAATGTGTTTTGTCTCATTCATTGCCTCACTAAATTACTCTTTTTCCTATCAACACAAAGAGAAAAAGAGCCTCTTTCCCATCAGCTACAGTTAGTGGAGCGAGGCTAAGGGGTTGATCTGCTATTAATGATAGTTGAAATGACATAAAATTAGCTTAAAGCCTAGAAATGTCTTTTTTTCCATTTGGCTTGTAAAACAAAACTAAATTTATCCAGGTGTTGTAGAGGATTTTGGATGATTAGCTTGTGTATTTGATCAAAATCAGGACGAAGATAAGCGAGCAGTGAATTTTTCTTTCATTGTTTATGAATTTAAAACTTAGGTTTCGATGTTCATTCCTTGCTTAATATAGCTCCGTCCTGAAATCCAATGGTACCCATTGGAAAGAGCAGAAAAATGCTTGCACTTCTGTGCAGGTATTTCCCAGCTTCCTGGGACAACGGATCGAGCGAGAAGGAATTTCACAAATACCTAAATTAAAAACAGTCACAGCTCCAGGATTTCACCAAAAGCGATCAAATATCCTAATGTTAATAATGGTATTTTTCCCCACCAGCCAACACCCCCGCTTCCGTAAAATTCCCTCTATTTAATATCTGGGGTGGTTAAATTCCGTGCTTGTTTATTTTGACTTTTTTACAGAGGTATCGGAGCGGCTCTCCTGTGAGCTCTGGTAGCACTGCACCCCTGAATGTATGAGACAGTACAGTGTTAAATGCAAAACCCTGAACAGTGTCGATGATCAGAGGGATCTTAGACTCCAAGTTCATCGCTCCCTGAAAGAGACTGCACAGATTGATCGGGTGGTTAAGAAGGCAAATGGCATGGTTGTCTTTATTAGTTGAAGCACTGAGTTCAAAACTCATGAAGTTGTGTTGCAGCTTTGTAAAACTTGTTAGCCCACTTCTGGAGGGTTTCATACAGTTCTGGTCGCCCCCATTCTCGGAAGGATGTCGGGGCTTTGGAGAGGGCGCAGAAGTTTACCAGGATACTGCCTGGATTAGAGGGCATGAGCTATAACAAGAGGCTGGACAAACTTATGTTGTTTTCTCCAGAGCGGCACAGGCTGGGGTAAGACTGGATAGACGTTTAGAAGATTATGAGAGGAATAGATAGAGTGGACAGACGTTATGTTTTACCTGGGGTTTGAAATGTCTGACACATTTAAGGTGAGAGGAGATGTGAGGGGCAAGTTTGTTTATTTCCACAGAGTGCTGGGAAGCTGGAGTCTATGCCTGGGATGTTAGACCCCACCGGTCACGTGATCCCATTTGCCCCTCCCATTTAACCGCAGATGTAACGATCTCTTTGTGCATGTTCACAATCTCCAGATGGGTGGTTGCGCATCCTCCATGTTGTGTTGGGAAATCTGATGTCGGCCACTGAGTCCCGTCAACTTCCCCAACTCGCCTCGTTTCCTGAGGCTCCTCACATTTGTCCTGGAGCTTTATGGCGGTTGTGTCTTCTCCCGGACTGGGGTGGGTGATAAAGGAGAACGTCCCAGGTTGTGGGGATCTTTGATTTCACTGCCTGCTTTACCGACGGACTGGGAAGTCTAGGGGGGGGGGGGAGAATGGTTTCTGTGATGTGCTGATCTGTATCCAAAGGTCTCTGCCATTCCTCGCAGTCACGGGCGGAGCAGTTACCATGCAAAGGCGTGAAGATGGGAAACTCTCTATGGTGTGTTGATAAAGATTTGGTGAGGGTCAAAGTATATCTGGCAAAGTTCTTGTTATTTTTGCTAATTCTGTCTTTTTAGAATTTTTTGTACAGTAGTATGTACTATTCATTCAGTACCTATGTGTTGCTGGAGGACCATCAGTGATTGTCTTTGATCCCTTCTCCCACCTGGTTCCATCTGCTCATCTTGTTCAACCTCTGTCCAGTCTCCGCACAACCCCCAGCCCCGCTTCAGTGATGTACATCAACCATCTGGGTCATCCTCAGTCCGCCTTGTATCCCACCTCCTCAATGCTATATATATCAGCAAACTTTCTTCCACCCTTGTCTTCATTGTGAAGTGTTCTTTTGTACCTTTGGTCTCGCTGAGTTATTTCCAGAATCGGTTATTGTCAGCTGGAATGTCGGAGGGTCATCAGGTCCCAGTTCTGTTGTGCATTGGTGTGGAGGTGCTAGTTTATGAACAGTGACGGGCTGACACACTGCAGCATTTTACTGGCAGCAAAGAGTACTGGGAGAGTTGGTGCTTGGGCTCTAATCCTGTGATCGGCATTCCAGGCAAATGGAACTATTGGTGATTTGGCTTTGACTTTGGTTAGTGCTTCTACAGATGGGGCTGGATGCTCGTCCTGCAATGAAGCAGAAATTTCGAGCAGCTGGACATTGGTTGTGGGGAAATCCCGGATTGCACTACCCAGTGTGAGATGTGGCGACGATGTGTCAGACTCTCAGGGTCGGTGAGTGGCAGATTCAGCTGTGTGATTGCGAGGTTGGGTCCTGGGAGATCACGGTTTTTGATCCAGGTAAAATGGACCCAGGGATCGAGCTGTTTGGGCTTGTGAGGTGTTGATCGAGTATTTCTGGTCTGGGATCAGATGTTTGTTTCTGGAGTTCCTTTGGAAGCAATGACTGCCAATCTGAGGAGAGGATGAGTTCCCATTTCATCCTCACAGGGAGAGGCTGTGAGTAAATGAGCTGTTCCATGTTTACAACAGTAGAAATAGACCCTGAGTCTGGTGTTCAAACTGTGTTTGGAAATCAACCTTCCCCTCACTGTCACACTGTGGAAATCAGGTAGCTGTTGTTACGTACCCGTGACATGTGACAGTGGTACCCTTGTCACCTGACTGGGGTTGAAGTTATACTGGACATGAGGTAATGGTGGAGTGGTGTCATTTTCCCGCCAGTAGAGGTCATGTGACAGGTTTTTTCTACAGGGTATAAAAGGGAGACCCACCCTGTCAGGTGGGGCAGTTCGTGGCTGGATTTGCCAAGATGACTTCATGTTACTGTGTGATTTAATGTGATGACGCAGTTTAGTTAAAAATGAAGTTTTATATAATGCCTAAAGTTTAAAAGGTCAGAGCCAACGGTTTCTTTGCTAAGGGAGAGTGAAGTTTGGAAAATGGAGATCGAGAAAAATCGATTTTCGATGGTTTGACTTCGACCTTGTGTGATCCTCATTCGGAAGGATTTCGTTTACTATTCTCATGATAGTCTCCGCTGGAAAAAGTGGGAGATTGAGAATATTGTGGAAGGAAGGTCAGTCACTTTAAGTTGTTATATTTAATAAAATTCGACGTGGGAGTTCGACGCTGGGAATCGAAGGACATCGACGTGGAAGAGAATTTACATCGCTTTAAAAAGTCTCTCCTTTTAAAAGTACCGTGAGCTTTTGAACTGTCGGCATATCGTTCTAAAATACTGTTTTCTTTCGGCATATCGCTTTAAAGAACTGAGTTCTTTTCAATACTGCTTTAAAGACTGTTTGGGACTGCAACGCTATTAAGGACTGTTTGAGCAGCTGAGCTCGGATCATTGTTTGGGTTTGTTTACTTTTGCAGGGGGTTTGTTATCAGTGTTTAATAAACGTGTTATTTGTTATAAAACCCTTCGTCTAACTCATCTATAATTATTGTTGCCTGAATACGTAACATAAATATGGGGGCTACGTCCGGAATTGAATTGTTTGAGTTTAATAAGCTTTTTGAATTTTGAATCGGTGTTTTGGTAACGGGGAATGCTCGATTTTTTTTTGTTTGATTGGCTTGTGAGTGGTATTCGGCAACGATGAATATTGATGAGTTCCTGGATTCGCCAGTCGCGGATTTGTTAGCGAAGGCGAAAAAAACTGAAGTCTCTGAAATTGCTAATCGGTTGCATCTTAAAGGGATTTTGTCGACTACATCAAAAGCTGTAATACAGAGAAAAATCGCGTCTCACTATGTGGCTTCGGGTGCTTTTGAAGAATCGATTTTAGTATCGTTTCCAATAAGTAATCTGGAGATGCAGTTGCAAATTGAACAAATGATGTTAGAAAGGTGTAAATTGGAAGCTGAGCAAAAGCAAAGAGATTTTGAATATGCAATGGCGAAATTAAGGTCTGTAGAACAGTCTGCTGATTCTAAAAAACCGTTTGTTGCTAGCCAAGAAATTAAATTGGTCCCTCCATTTAGTGAAACAGAAGTGGAAAGATATTTTCAACATTTTGAAACTATTGCTCGGATGTCAGAGTGGCCGAAAGATAAATGGTCAGTGTTGTTACAGAGTGTAATCAAAGGCAAGGCACAGCAAGTTTACACAGCTTTAACTGCTGCGCAAGCATTAGATTATGATATTGTGAAAGAAAATATTCTCAAAGCATACGAATTGGTCCCAGAAGCTTATAGGGAAAGATTCAGGAGTTTGAAAAAGTCCGTGGAAAAGACTTATGTGGAATTTGCCTATGATAAAGCTATGTGTTTTGAGAGATGGGTTTCTTCTAAAAATGTAAATGAGGACTATGAGACTTTGAAAGAGCTGATTTTAATGGAGGAATTTAAAAGAAGCATTCCTGTTGAAGTAAGGACCTACTTAAATGAGAGGGATACTGATAAATTGCAGGACTGTGCTAGATTAGCTGATGAGTATGTTTTAATCCATAAGAATAAATTTCCTCAGGGTAGAATTTTTAAGAGGAGAAATAATATGGAGACTCAAGGTAAATCAGAAATTAAATCAGAGGTTAATGAGAGAGGTAAGGAGGAAGGAAAGCCTGTGAAGGAAAGACAGTTTGGTCTTATTTGTAACTATTGTAAGAAGCCTGGCCATGTAATAGCTAACTGTTTCAAATTGAAAAAGAAAGAGAAGGAAGCAGTTCCGGATGCTTGTGTGCAACATACTAAAGCACCTGTAAAGTTACAGGGTTTGGTAAACACAAATGAGGATTTGTTAGAGTCTGACCAAGTTAGAAAGGGATATGATCATTTTATAACTGAAGGGTTTGTATCCTTGAAAGAAGGATCTACTCTGGTACCAATAAAAATTCTTAGGGATACTGGAGCTTCTCAATCACTGATGTTAGATAGTGTGTTGAAGTTTAATGAAGAGAGTGATACTGGTGAGGTAAATTACATAAGAGGTGTTGGAAGTGATTTTATGCCTGTACATTTACATGAAGTAAATTTAAAGTCAGGGTTAGTTACAGGATTTGTTAAGGTAGGATTACAGCATAGCTTACCTGTGAAGGGTATTTCTTTATTGTTAGGTAATGACTTGGCAGGTGGACAAGTTTTTCCTGAAGTGCATTTGACAATGGAGTCAGAGGAACCAGAGGTGAATTCTAACACAGATTCTTCTTGTGTTGTGACTAGAGCTATGGCTAAAAAAATTGATGTGCAGAATGAGGTTGTTACTCATGACTGTTCAACTCAGGATTTGAGTTTTGAGGATGTGTCAGAGACTTTCTTACCTTCGTTGTTTGAACAAGATTCTTGGAGTAAGTCTGACTATGAAGATTTATCTCTGTCTCGGAAGGAGATGATAGCAGAGCAGAATAGAGATCCTGAGATTATAAAATTAAGGGAACAAGCTTTACTAGGTAGTGAAATTGAGAAGGTGTCAGTAGGATATTACTTGGAAAAAGGAGTGTTGATGAGGAAGTGGAGGTCGCCTACAATTCCTGCAAGTGAGGAATGGAATGTTGTTTACCAGGTGGTTGTTCCTAAAGTTTATCGGAATGAGATTTTGACTTTAGCTCATAGTGTGCCTTTAGGTGGACATCAAGGGGTAAGGAAAACTGTGGACAAGATTTTAAAACATTTTTACTGGCCTGGTCTAAGAAAAGATGTGGCGATGTTTTGTAAGACGTGCCATACTTGTCAAATTGTGGGTAAACCAAATCAGGTTACACCAGTAGCTCCATTACAACCTATTCCAGCATTCGGTGAACCGTTTTCTAAAGTTATTGTAGATTGTGTTGGTCCATTACCAAAGACAAAAACTGGTTATCAGTATTTGTTGACTATCATGTGTACTTCGTCTAGGTTTCCAGAGGCAGTACCACTTAGGAATATAAAAGCTAAAACTGTGACGAAGGCTCTTATAAAATTCTTTACTTATTTTGGATTGCCTAAGGAAACACAAACTGATCAAGGTAGTAATTTTATGTCTGGATTGTTTCAACAGATAGTTTATAAATTGGGAGCTAAGCAAATTACTTCATCTGCATACCATCCAGAATCGCAAGGTGCCTTGGAGAGGTTTCATTCTACTCTCAAGAATATGATTAGGACATATTGTGTGGAGAATGAAAGTGACTGGGATGAGAGTATAAACTTACTTTTATTTGCAGTAAGGGAATCGGTACAGGAATCTTTAGGTTTTAGTCCATTTGAACTTGTGTTTGGACATAGAGTTAGAGGACCTTTAGCTTTATTGAAGGAACAATGGATTAGTAAGGAAGTGCATACTAATTTGTTGGACTATGTTTTGAAATTTAAGGACAGGTTACATAGAGCTTGTAGCTTAGCCAAGGAAAATTTAAAGTTGGCTCAGGAGAAAATGAAAACTTGGTATGATAAGGAAGCTAGGATGAGGATGTTTAAGCCTGGAGATAAGGTGTTGGTTCTTTTCCCAGTGCAGACAAATCCTTTACAAGCTAGATTTCATGGACCTTATGAAATTGTGTCTAGAGTTAATGATGTGGATTATGTAATAAAAACTCCAGATCGTAGAAGGTCAACACAACTTTGCCACATAAATATGATTAAACCATATTTTGAGAAACAATCTGATACTGTGACTGTTGTGGTTAGTGAGAATGAGTTGGATTTAACTGGGAACATGATAGATGATTCATCTGACTTTCATTCTAAATCTAACATTGTTTCTGTTAGGTTACCTAATTCGACTATTTTGGAAAATATGGATGAGAAATTAGCACATTTACAGCTAGAGCAGAAACAACAGATGAAGGAATTGATTTTTAAGTATAAGGATTTGTTTCCAGATGTTCCGAGAAGGACTACTATAGCTTCACATGATGTAGATGTTGGAGATGCCAAACCTATTAAACAACATCCATATAGGATGAACATGGAAAAATGTGAACTTGCTGAGAAGGAAATTGAATACATGTTAGAGAATGATATTATTAGACATTCTAACTCGAATTGGAGTTCGCCATGTGTTATGGTGCCAAAACCTGATGGTAGTATTAGGTTTTGTACGGACTATAGAAAGGTGAATGCTGTAACGAAAACAGATGCATATCCAATTCCTAGAGTAGATGATTGTGTGGATAAAGTTGGGAAAGCAAAGTTCCTTACAAAGATTGATTTATTGAAAGGGTATTGGTGTGTTCCATTAACGGACAGAGGTAGAGAGATTTCTGCATTTGTAACTCCATCTGGGTTATGTGAGTATAATGTTCTTCCATTTGGGATGAAGAATGCCCCAGGTACTTTTCAGAGGATGATTAATTCTGTGATTCAGGGTTTGAAAGATACTGATGCTTATATTGATGATTTAGTGACAGGAAATGATACTTGGGAAGCACACATTATTGCGGTGGAGAAATTGTTTGAAAAGCTTTCAAAAGCTAACTTGACTATTAATTTAGCCAAGAGTGAATTTGGACATGCTACTGTGACTTACCTTGGTTATGTTGTAGGTCAAGGTAAGGTAGCTCCTGTTCAGGCAAAAGTTCAGGCAATTTTAGAAATTCCCACTCCGACGGGGAAAAAAACTCTCAGAAGGTTTTTGGGAATGGTAGGATATTATCGAAAATTTTGTAAGAATTTTGCTAATGTTGCCCTTCCATTAACTAATCTTCTGCAGAAGAATGTGAAGTTTGTGTGGACAGTGTTTTGTCAGGAAGCATTTGAAAAATTGAAAACAATGATATGTGAACAACCTGTGCTTAAGGCACCTGACTTTGAAAAACCTTTTTCATTAGCTGTGGATGCTAGTGATGAAGCTGCGGGAGCAGTATTGATGCAAAGGAATGAGGGTGATGAGGTTGATCATCCGGTAGCATACTTTTCTAAGAAATTTAATAAGCATCAAAGAAACTATTCAACAATAGAGAAAGAATTGTTATCTCTTGTTTTAGCTTTGGAATATTTTGAGGTATATGTTGGTACAACTCAAAAACCACTTATTGTTTACACTGATCATAATCCATTAGTTTTTCTAAGTAAGATGAAAAACAAAAACAGAAGATTGTTAAATTGGAGGTTGATGTTACAAGAGTACAATATTGTGATAACTCATATTAAAGGTAAAGATAATGTGGTTGCTGATTGTCTATCTCGATGTTGAATGTACAATGTTTTTTTTTGGAGTGGTTTTTTTTTAATTGTAACACTCCTACTGTATTGTATATTGTGTATGTTATATAATTTATACCTTTGTTTTTTTGGGGTTTTTTTTGTAAGTAATTGTTAAAATTTTTGTTCTTGACAGACCAAAAATGTTTTTTTTTGGAGGGAGGTGTTACGTACCCGTGACACGTGACAGTGGTACCCTTGTCACGTGACTGGGGTTGAAGTTATACTGGACATGAGGTAATGGTGGAGTGATGTCATTTTCCCGCCAGTAGAGGTCATGTGACAGGTTTTTTCTACAGGGTATAAAAGGGAGACCCACCCTGTCAGGTGGGGCAGTTCGTGGCTGGATTTGCCAAGATGACTTCATGTTACTGTGTGATTTAATGTGATGACGCAGTTTAGTTAAAAATGAAGTTTTATATAATGCCTAAAGTTTAAAAGGTCAGAGCCAACGGTTTCTTTGCTAAGGGAGAGTGAAGTTTGGAAAATGGAGATCGAGAAAAATCGATTTTCGATGGTTTGACTTCGACCTTGTGTGATCCTCATTCGGAAGGATTTCGTTTACTATTCTCATGATAGTCTCCGCTGGAAAAAGCGGGAGATTGAGAATATTGTGGAAGGAAGGTCAGTCACTTTAAGTTGTTATATTTAATAAAATTCGACGTGGGAGTTCGACGCTGGGAATCGAAGGACATCGACGTGGAAGAGAATTTACATCGCTTTAAAAAGTCTCTCCTTTTAAAAGTACCGTGAGCTTTTGAACTGTCGGCATATCGTTCTAAAATACTGTTTTCTTTCGGCATATCGCTTTAAAGAACTGAGTTCTTTTCAATACTGCTTTAAAGACTGTTTGGGACTGCAACGCTATTAAGGACTGTTTGAGCAGCTGAGCTCGGATCATTGTTTGGGTTTGTTTACTTTTGCAGGGGGTTTGTTATCAGTGTTTAATAAACGTGTTATTTGTTATAAAACCCTTCGTCTAACTCATCTATAATTATTGTTGCCTGAATACGTAACACTGTGCTAAAGATCTGCACTAAAAACTGAAAATGTTTGAAGTCATTCTGATGAAATGTTATTAATTGAATTGTATTTAAGCTGTTCCTTACCTGCTGAGTGTTTCTGGTAATTCCAGTTTCTTTTTATTTCTTTGTTTATATTTCATGAAATGGACCTGTTTTAACCTGGAAATGAAAATGGCTGTGATAGTTTGTAGGCCTCTGTTAGAGTCTCTGCAAGTCTCCCCTCTCCACGCCACCGATGTTGTCCAAGGGAAGGACCCATTAGGACCCATACAGCTTGGCACCGGTGTCGTCAAGGACACACACGCAGCCTCTGCCAAGGCTCGAACTAGCAACCTTCAGATCACTAGACCAACGCCTTAACCACTCGGCCACGCGCCAGCACATGTGATCGTAGAACAGTAAAGAAAGCACAACGTTTCCCTGTCAATTATCCTGGTACCAGTTTGTCTGTTATTCCTGGAAATGTGTTCAGTACAGTTGTTGCTAACAAGGTTTACATAAGTAATCTCAGGAACGATCGGCGTCATGTATGAGGAGCATTTGATGGTTCTGGACCTGTGCTCGATGGAGTACAGAGGGACGGTGGGGGTGGTGGAGGGATGTATAGTTGTAAACCTACCGAATGCTGAAAAGCCTGGATACAGTGGACATGGAAAGGATGTTTCCATTAGACGGAGAGTCTGTGATCTGACGGCACTGTCTCAGAATAAAGATGCTTCCCCTTAAAACTCAGATGAGAAAAATGTTTTGGCCAAAAGATGTCTGATCTATGGAATTTGTTGCCACAGAGGTTGGCTGAGGCTGCCATTTGGGTATATTTATGACAGATTAATATATTCATGATTGCTAAGTAGCTTCAGGGTTGCAGGAGGAAGACAGGAATATGGTGTTGGAATAAAAATCAGCCATGGTTGAATGGTGGGCAGACCAGATGTATCGAATCACCTAATTCTGTTCCTGTGTCTTATGTCTTACCATGACTGAATGATGGCTCCTTCCTATCCCATATCATTCTGTGAGATGTGAGGGACAATAAAAGATTGTTCACTGAGATCATTAAATCTGCCTTCAGTGTTTAAATTTCAGTGAGTTTTGTTCTTAGTAACATTACGCAGAAATGTTTAGTTCTCCTTTTCATTATTAATGTGCTTCATTGTCTCTCTGGTTAAAGTTAGACCTGTGGTGAGAGATTTATTGGAAGAAAAACCCCAACTGGAGACAAACCATGACTGAAGACGAGGGAACAGCAACAAGTGAACCTGCCCGAGGACTGAGAGCACCGACTGGAGAGAACCCATCTGACTCAGGGTTTCCATTGATTCAGTCAGGAGAAAGTTTCGTGAGTCTCATTTACTCAAACACTGGTCCTTTAGACATTACATACCTGTACAAAGGAAGGTAGGAAATAGTTGGAGTGAGACTGAATGTGCACAGAAGTACCAGTTATGCCTCTGTCAGACCCAGTTGCAATCACTCCAGGTCTGGTAATGTGCTTCCAGCAGCCCAGCCCTTTGAAACCACTCCCATTCCCTCACAGTGGTTACTCAGTTCAAGATCTTGCATCCTCTGATGTAGCTGTTGGTCAGTTCTGAGTGGGGAGAGGGAAAGAGAGGGGAGTGTTTAAACAAACTCAATGTTAACAGGAATATTAGATAGTGATTAAGATGAGGAGAGAATTGTGGCCTCCTGAAAGGACACGCGAGCTGAACTGTCTGATTTATTGTACCAGATCCACCCTCGTTGACAACTTAATTTACCCCTTGCCCACCCACCCAGGTCATGTTACTTCCGATCACCCGCAGTACCCTAACCACCCTCCGTCCCCCCAGTGGCCCCACACCCTTCTGACCATTCACCCCACACCGACACATAGACAGGCCCCCTTCACCCACATCCACCCTCCCAGCTTGGGGAACCAGAGCAAACTGATCCCGCAATCTCGACACAGTGCAAAACTAAAACCAGGGATGCAAGACAGGAGAGCCCGGAGCCTCCAGCTGTCCGGCTTGGTCCCGGCCCTTTCCCACTGCAACCGGCCCTCGATTTACACAAACCCGAGATTAACACCTTCCTCACCGCCACCTGAACAGGAGAAACACCCGCATCAGCTGGGGTTGAGTTGCAGTTGGTCCCCGTATGTGTTAAAACTCCCCGCTGTCAGATATGGAGACCAGAATCGTACGCGGTAAAACCACATAACAATTACAGCACGGAAACAGGCCATCTCGGCCCTTCTAGTCCGTGCCGAACGCTTACTCTCACCTAGTCCCACTTACCTGCACTTAGCCCATAACCCTCCATTACTTTCCTGTACATATACTTATCCAATTTTTTTAAAATGACAAAATCGAACCTGTCTCTACCACTTCCATTGGAAGCTCGTTCCACACAGTTACCACTCTCTGAGTAAAGAAGTTACCCCTCGTATTACCCCTAAACTTTTGCCCCTTAACTCTCAACTCATGTCCTCTTGTTTGAATCTCCCCTACACTCAATGGAAAAAGCCTATCCACGTCAACTCTATCAATCCATCATAATTTTAAATACCTCTTGTCAAGTCCCCCCTCAACCTTCTACGCTCCAAAGAATAAAGATCTAACTTGTTCAACCTTTCTCTGTAACTTAGGTGCTGAAACCCAGGTAACATTCTAATAAATCTCCTCTGTACTCTGTTGACATCTTACGTATAATTTGGTGACCAGAACTGTATACAATACTCCAAATCGGTCCTCACCAATGCCTTGTACAATTTTAACATTACATCACAACTCCTATACTCAATGCTCTGATTTATAAAGGCCAGCATACCAAAAGCTTTCTTCAGCACCACGTGAGATTCCACCTTCATGGAAATATGCAACCTTATTCCTAGATTTCCTCACACTGTCTACAAGCTTTCTTTATTTGTGAACTAACCTCCTCTCTCCTAGTCTCTTCAATTTGATTCCCAACCCCCAACCATTCTAGTTTAAAGTCTCCCCAGTAGCCTTCACAGATCTCCCCGCCAGGATATTGGTCCACCTCGGTTTCAAATGCAACCCGTCCTTTTTGTACAGGTCACACCTGCCCCAAAAGAAGTCCCAATGATCCAGAATCTTGAATCCCTGCCCCCTGCTCCAATCCCTCAGCCACGCATTTATCCTCCACCTCATTCCATTACTACTGTCACTGTCACGTGGCACAGGCAGTAATCCCGAGGTTACTACCTTTGCGGACCTTCTTCTGAAATCCCTTCCTAACTCCCTATATTCTCCTTTCAGGACCTCTTCCCTTTTCCTACTATGTCATTGGTACCTATATGTACCACGACCTCTGGCTCCTCACCCTCCCACTTCAGGATATCATGGACGTGATCAGAAACATCCAGGACCCTGGCACCAGGGAGGCAAACTACCACCTGGGTCTCCTGACTGCATACACAGAATCGCCTATCTGACTCCCTAACTATTGAGTCCCCTATTGCTACTGCCTTCCTCTTCCTTTCCCTACCCTTCTGAGCTTCAGGGCCAGACTCTGTGCCGGAGGCACGGCCGCTGTTGCTTCCCCCAGGTAGGCTGCCCCCCCCAACAGTACTCAAACAGGAGTACTTATTGTCAAGGGGTACAGCCACTGGGGTACTCTCTAGTACCTGACTCTTCCCCTTCCCCCTCCTAACCATGACCCACCTGTCTGCCTCCTGTGGCCCTGGTGTGACCACCTGTCTGTAACTCCTCTCTATCACCTCCTCACTCTCCCTGACCAGACGAAGGTCATCGAGCTGCATCTCCAGTTCCCTGGCACAGTCCCTTAGGAACTGCAGTTCGGCGCAGATGGCGCAGATGTGAACGTCCGGGAGGCTAAGAGACTCCGGGACCTCCCACATCCGACACCGAGAACAGCAAGCTGCCCTCACACTCATAATTCCCAGCATGGAACCGTAATCCCACGGTGGATTTGTTCGGTGACTTGTGAACATACGTGATTAATGACCCTGCAACTGGGGACTGAATAAATAGTCTGACAATTCAAATCATACACACCAATCTCCTTGCCTTTCTCCCTCACCCCAAGCTACTTACCCCATTTCCCTCACCACACCCTCCTCACAGTTCCTCTTCCTCTTAGGGCCCTCTACTCCAGCCCTCCCTTCTTGCTCCCTCTCTCCCTCACTGTCTCAATTTTCCCTCACCCCTTCCTCATCATCGCCCCTCTCAATCATCCTTGCTTCCTCACCACCTCTCCCTTCCCCCTTCCCTCTTCTCAATCCGCCTCAGTTACACTGCTACTCGACCAGTCTCCCACTCTCTTTCACCCCTTTCCTCATGCTCTGCTTCTCTATCACCATTCTCTCTACTCCTCTATTAACAAATCATGCTCCTCTCTCGTCTCTCTTCATCTCTTCACTCTCTCATGCCTCTCTTCATTTCTCTGACACTCTCTCCCCTTCTCCCCTTCTATCCACTCTGTTTCTCTTCCTTTTCCATTCTCTCTCCCATCCCACAATCCCTGTCCCTACCCCTATCATCCGCCACCTCACTCTCAATCTCAGTCACCCTCTGCCTTCCCATCTCCATCTCCTCCTCTCTCACGCACCCTCTCACCTCAATCAAACTCCTCTCTCACTCAGTCACCTCTACCACTCTGTAACTGCCTCCATTTCCAGCTCTCTCCCTACATCCCACCCTCCCCCCTCTCTCAAACACTCTCCCTGCTGGCTCCCGTATCCCACACTGTCTTCCCCTCTTTCTCACCCTCTAAATCTACCACTCACCCCACGCGTGCTTCCTGTCAGTCCTCCTCCTCCTCCTCCTCCCCTTCTCTCCCATCACACCCCGCGCTCTCCACCTCATCCCATACAGTGGTATGCAAATGGTTAGGCACCACTGGTCAAACTTTCTGTTACTGTGAATACTTAAGTGAGTAGAAGGTGAACTGGTCTCCAAAAGTCATAAAATTAAAGACAAAACATTCTTTTCAACATTTTAAGCAAGATTAGTGTGTTATTAAAAACACAAAATGCTGGCAGAACACAGCAGGCCAGACAGCATCTATGGGAGGAGGTAGTGACAACGTTTCGGGCCGAAACCCTTCATGAGGAGTTTAGTGTATTATTTCTGTTTTGTACAATTTTAGAGTGGGGGAAAAAAAAGGGAAAGGAGCACCATGGAAAAGTCTGGGCAGCCCAAGAGATTTGAGCTCTCAGTTAAATTTTACAACGGTCTTAGACTTGAATTAGCTTGTTAGGACAATGGCTTGTTCACAGTCATCGTTAGGACAGGCCAGGTTATGCAAATCACAAAGCTTTATAAATACCCTGACTCCTCAAACCTTGTCCGAACAATCAGCAGCCATGGGCTCCTCTAAGCAGCTGCCTAGCACTCTGAAAGTTAAAATAATTGATGCCCAAGTAGCAGGAGAAGGCTATCAGAAGATAGCAAAGTGTTTTCAGGTAGCCGTTTCCTCAGTTCGTAATGTATTTAAGAAATAGCAGTTAACAGGAACAGTGGAGGTCAAGTTGATGTCTGGAAAACTTTCCGAGAGAACTACTCGTAGGATTGCTAGAAAGGCAAATCAAAACCCCTGTTTGACTGTAAAAGACATTCAGGAAGATTTAGCAGCCTCTGGAGTGGTGGTGCACTGTTCTACTGTGCAGCGACACCTGCAGAAATATGACCTTCATGGAAGAGTCATCAGAAGAAAACCTTTCCTGCGTCCTCACCACAAAATTCAGCGTCAGAGCTTTTTCTGACATTGAGGGAGAGGTTGTTTTCTCGACACCAGACAGATGTTGTTCAGACCTCAGATACAGTCAGCAATCAAATGCTTGAGCATGGTGCAATGAATGTGTTGAGCTGTGGAAATCACAATGCAAGAAGCATCGTAGGAAAGCCAGATGAGCCCAGGGCATGGAATTATGATATCGTAGGCATTACTGGGAATTGGTTGCACCCAACAGTCTGAGGGGTTTAGAGGAACAAATTTGTAGAGAGTTCACAGACTACACCAAGAAACAATAGTTGATATAGTAAGTGATTTTAACTTTCCATATATTGACTGGGACTCTCATACTGTAAAAGGACTAGATGGGGTAGAGTTTGTCAAATGCTCCTTAATCAGTACGTAAAACATCCGGCGTAGAAGTGTGCAATAAGCTGTTGGGAAACGATCCAGGGCTGGTGACAGAAATTAGTGTATCGCAACACTTTGTGTCTAGTGATCATAATGCCATGAGATTCCAAGAAAATATGGAAAAACAGAGGCCTGGACCTCTCTTGAGATTTTAAATTGGAGAAAGATCAATTTTATGGTATTTGCAAGGATTTGACAGGTGTGGACTGGGACAGGCTGTTTTCTGGCAAAGGAGTACTTGGTGAGTGGGAGTTCTTCAGAAGTGAAATTTTGAGGGTGTAGAGTTTGTATGTGCCTACCAAAATAAAAGCTGAAAGGTAACTGGTGCAGGGAACCTTTGTTTTCAAGAGATATCGAGGCCCTGGATATTTTGTTCCTCTAAATTCTTCAGGCTGTTGGGTGCTACCAAGACACATTAATGACTACAATATTATATTTCCACACCCTGAGCTCATCTGACTTTCTTTAGTTGTCCTCTCCTGGTTTCTAAAAGCTTATTTGTCCTCTCTTTGGCTTTTTTGTTGGTTTCGGGTTCTCATTTCAGCCACGGTTGAGTCCTCCTGCCTTTCCAATGCTTCCACTTCGTTGGGATGTAGTGATCACTCAGGTCCCGAGTTGCTCCCAGAAACTCCATCCATTGCTGCTCCATCGTCACTCCTACCAGATTCCCCTTCCAGTCAGGTTTGGCCAGCTTCTCTGTCACAGAAACGTGGAGAAGGTCAGAACAGAAACATGCCCACTCTGGACAAACAGAATGGTGACCTATACGGGACTCAAAATAGATGGGGGAGGTTTTAAATAGTTGTTTTGCATCCGTATTTGCTCAGGAGATGGACACAGAGTCGATAGAAGTGAGACAAATCAGCATCAACTTCATGGACCCTGTACAGATTACAGAGGTGGAGGTGTTTGCTGTCTTAAGGCAAATTATCATGGATCAATCCCCAGGGCCTGACAAGTTGTTCCCCAGGACCCTGCGGAAGACAAGTGCAGAAATTGTGGGGGCCCAAGCACAGATATTTAAATCATCCTTAGTGACAGGTGAGATACTGGAGGATTGGAGGACAGCCAAGGTTGTTCTGCTGTTCAAGAAAGGCTCTAAGGATAAATGAGAAAACTTTATGTTAGTGAGCTTGACATCAGTAGTGGGAAAGTTATTAGAACATATGTGCAGGAACCGGATATGTAAATATTTGGATAGATGTGGACAGATTAAGGATAGACAGCATGGTTTTGTGCATGGTAGGTCATGTCTAGCCAATCTTATAGAGTCTCTGGAGAAAGCTATCAGGAAAGTGGATGAAGGCAAGGCAGCTGATGTTTTCTACATGGGCCCACACTTGACAAAGTCACATATGGGAGGTTGGTTCAGTCACTCAGCATTCAAGATGAGACAATCAATTGGATGAGGCAATGGTTTTGGGAAAGGTACGCTGCAACCGGAGTTTCTCCGGTTAGCGGACGATTTCCCTCCGTGCCTCTCTGGCGTCGTGGGGGTACGCTGCAACCGGAGTTTCTCCGGTTAGCGGACGATTTCCCTCCGTGCCTCTCTGGCGTCGTGGGGGTACGCTGCAACCGGAGTTTCTCCGGTTAGCGGACGATTTCCCTCCGTGCCTCTCTGCAGTCGTGGGGGTACGCTGCAACCGGAGTTTCTCCGGTTAGCGGACGATTTCCCTCCGTGCCTCTCTGGCGTCGTGGGGGTACGCTGCAACCGGAGTTTCTCCGGTTAGCGGACGATTTCCCTCCGTGCCTCTCTGGCGTCGTGGGGGTACGCTGCAACCGGAGTTTCTCCGGTTAGCGGACGATTTCCCTCCGTGCCTCTCTGGCGTCGTGGGGGTACGCTGCAACCGGAGTTTCTCCGGTTAGCGGGCGATTTCCCTCCGTGCCTCTCTGGCGTCGTGGGGGTACGCTGCAACCGGAGTTTCTCCGGTTAGCGGGCGATTTCCCTCCGTGCCTCTCTGGCGTCGTGGGGGTACGCTGCAACCGGAGTTTCTCCGGTTAGCGGGCGATTTCCCTCCGTGCCTCTCTGGCGTCGTGGGGGTACGCTGCAACCGGAGTTTCTCCGGTTAGCGGGCGATTTCCCTCCGTGCCTCTCTGGCGTCGTGGGGGTACGCTGCAACCGGAGTTTCTCCGGTTAGCGGACGATTTCCCTCCGTGCCTCTCTGGCGTCGTGGGGGTACGCTGCAACCGGAGTTTCTCCGGTTAGCGGACGATTTCCCTCCCTGCCTCTCTGGCGTCGTGGGGGTACGCTGCAACCGGAGTTTCTCCGGTTAGCGGACGATTTCCCTCCCTGCCTCTCTGGCGTCGTGGGGGTACGCTGCAACCGGAGTTTCTCCGGTTAGCGGACGATTTCCCTCCCTGCCTCTCTGGCGTCGTGGGGGTACGCTGCAACCGGAGTTTCTCCGGTTAGCGGACGATTTCCCTCCGTGCCTCTCTGGCGTCGTGGGCAACCGCGTACGAGGCAAGTTACAGCAGTGGTTCCAAAGAAATCAGCAGCCCGTAACCCGGCATGGATGGAAAGTGTGCAGGGGAGCCGGCTGGATTCAAATTCAGGTTCATCCTGAAGTCCGGCACTGTTACCACCAGCCAGATCCGGAGATTTTTTTCCAATATTTTTATTGATTTTCTTGCATAAAAGAATACAGAGTACTAAAGTGTGTGTGTGTATATATATATAATAAACTATAAAAAATGATAAAATGGTACCAAATACCGTATATTAGAAACACACTTATAATCATGAATACCCTATATTCATGTAAATTGACTTAAATCATAATATTGAAATCTTCTAATTTTATCATTATACAAAAAAAATCTAATCCGCTACCATCAAAAAGCTGCTTGTTAAAAAAAAGGAAAAACGTCCGTATCATCATAAAGAAATAGATGATAATATTAGCCAACATCCGTACATAACAACAAATCAAATGCTTTGAAAATAATTCAAAAATGGTCCCCATTATGTTTGAAAGTCTTTGATTCAGAAATTGAACACCAAATCTTTTCGAAATTTAAGCATGATGTAACATCACGTAGCCACTGACCAGGTATGTCCAAAATCATATCTTGCCCTCCAACAATACCAAATAAGGCAGGCAAAGGATTAGGCTTAAAATTAACTTTAAAAAGTGCAGAAAAGCTTTGAAATACTTCCTTTCAGTACTTTTGAAGACTCGGCCATATCCGAAACATAAGAATCAATGAAACTAATCCATAGTTGCATCTGTCACAATAGGGAGACATATCCAAATAAAAACGAGAGAGCTTATCCTTAGTCATATGGGCCCTATGGACTACTTTAAATTGTGGGAGGGAATGGCAGGCATATAACGATGAAGTATTAACCAATTTATAAATTTCATTCCAGGTTCCTCAGAGATTGAAGTCTGCAAATCTTGTTCCCAGAGATTTTTAATTTTGTCTGAAGGAACATTTCTCATTCTCAACAGCATGCCATAAATATTGGATATTGAACCATTCTGAAAAGGTTTCAGATTAAAAATTACATCTAATAAATTCTTATCTGGACTTTTTGGAAATGTATGCAATTGAGACTGCAGAAATTCCCTAATTTGCAGTTAAAAAAAAAAGTTTTTTGGTAAGCTATATTTAGCTGACAATTGCTCAAGCGAAAAGATTTCCTCCAACTAACAAATCCTGGAAGCATTTAATACCCAGTCTATCCCATTCTTTAAAAACTACATCGATCAAAAAGGTTTAAAAAATAGCTAGAAAAAATAGGACTTGATAGAGAATGTCTCATTAAAACAAAATATTTTCTAAATTGTATCCAAATCCTCAAAGTATGTTTAACTACCAAACTGTCAGTTAGTTTACTTAAAGATAAAGGAAGTGAAGATCCAAGAAGAGAAATAATAGAGAATTTATGAACAGAATTAGCTATAGAAACCCAAGCAGGACAGTCCTCATGATTAATATAGTATGACCAAAATGTGAGGTTTCCATATATTGCCTGCCCAGTAATAAAACATAAAATTTGGTAAAGCTAAACCTCCATTCTTTCTTGCTTTTTGAAAATGAAATTTATTTAGTCGAGAAAGTTTATGTTTCCATATATAGGAAGATAGGGTAGAGTCAAGAGAATCAAAAAAGGATTGAGGAATAAAGATGGGTAAGGCCTGAAAAAGGTATATAAATTTAGCTAAGATTCATTTTAATAGAATTGATTCGGCCAATCAACGATAATGAAAGAGGCAATCATTTTGAAAGTATCCTTTTAACGTAACCCAATAGAGTGAAAAAACTTCCTTTAAATAGTAGCTTATAAATCTTAGTAATTATTACACCAAAATAGGTTAATTGATTTCTTACAGTTTTAAAAGGAAGGTTAGTATAAATGGGTACCAAATTATTCAAAGGAAGAAGTTCAGTCTTATGTAAATTTAGATTATATCCTGAAAATTGGCTGAAACAAGAAAGTAAAGAAAGCACAGAAATTTCGACATTAGAAATATAAAGTAGTAGGTCATCGGCATAGAACAAAACTTTGTGAATAATACCTCTCCTTAATATCCCAGCGATACAGTGAGATTCTCTAAAGGCAATAGCTAAGTGTTCTAAGGCCAGATCAAAGAGCAAAGGACTCAAAGGACAACCTCAAAGGACCAGACTGGATTTATTAAAGATCAATATTCTCATTTCACTATTTGTTGTTTATTAAATGTCATTTATTCTCCTTCTAAAGAGACATTGGAATGTGTGACATCCTTAGGTGCTGAGAAGGCCTTTGATTGGGTTGAATGGAATTATCTATTTAAAACATCAGAAAATTTAATTTTGGGCCTGATTTTATTCAATGGTTTAAATTCCTTTATTTATATCCTTCTGCTCGGGTTTTAACTAATTCTCAGAATTACAAACCATTTATCTCCAATGTGGAACTAAACATGGCATTAAGTCTATGGCACTTTAAATTAATAGTACATAAAAGAAAATCCCAGCTGTATGTCAACAAAAAAGCTACTTGCGTGAGAGTGTTTCAGTTACTGTGGGGCTAGGCACCCATGCCGCTCAGGGGGAACGGGGAATATTACCAATGGAGAGAGTCAAACTGAGCCAAGTAACAGACTGGAGATGGCAGAAATGCCCCATACTTATAGCGCATCAGAGAGTTTGATGGTCATTCCAGATACCAACACTTTGTCCAGTTAGAAGGTGATTTCTCTCTCCAACTTGGGTTGAACCACACTGTAACAGTGTGATATCAGATCACACGTTGGCAACTCAAGTGAGCTCATCTGAAATGTTGTCCTTCACCCACTGATGAATTTTTAAATCTTTTCAGGTTAAAAATGACAAGGAATTTGTCAATGGAAATTCAAACACAGCACACCAGTTTTGCTGTCTCGGTCTAGATATTTAAGAAGTGGAGCGAGGGATTCACTCGATCATCCTTCCTGCTCAAACTCTGGAGAGGGATTCACTCGGTCATCTGACCAACTGGCACGCCCATCATTTTACACAGGGGAGAGGCCATTCACCTGCTCAGACAGTGGGAGTGCATTCACTCGGTCATCTCATCTGAAGGTATATCAGCAAGTTCACACTGGGCAAGGCTATTCACCTGTTCTGTGAGTGAGAAGGGGTTCAGTCGGTCTTCCCACCTGTGGACACACCAGTCAGATCACACTGGGCAAAGGTTGCTCATCTGCTGAATTTGTGGGAAAGTATTCACTTGGTCATCTGATCTAATGGCTCACCTGCGAGTTCACACTGGGGAGAAGCCGTTCACCTGCTCGGACTGTGGGAAGAGATTCACTCGGTCATCCCATCTGAAGGTACATCAGTTAGTTCACACTGGGGAGAGGCCATTCACCTGCTCAGACTGTGGGAAAGGATTCACTCGGTCATCTGATCTAATGGTTCACCAGCGAGTTCACACTGGAGAGAGGCCATTCACCTGCTCAGACTGTGGGAAGGGATTCACTCGGTCATCCCATCTGAAGGTACATCAGTTAGTTCACACTGGGGAGAGGCCATTCACCTGCTCAGACTGTGGGAAAGGATTCACTCGGTCATCCCAACTGAAGGTACATCAGTTAGTTCACACTGGGGAGAAGCCATTCACCTGCTCAGTCTGTGGGAAGGGATTCACTGATCCATCCAAACTACAGAGACATCAGCGAGTTCACACTGGGGAGAAGCCGTTCACCTGCTCAGACTGTGGGAAGGGATTCACTCGGTCATGTAAACTGAAGTTACATCAGCGAGTTCACGCTGGGGAGAGGCCATTCAGCTGCTCAGTCTGTGGGAAGGAATTCACTCAGTCATCTGACCTACTGGTACATCAGCGAGTTCACACTGGAGAGAGGCCATTCACCTGCTACGAATGTGGGAAGGGATTCACTCGGTCATTTGAACTGAAGGTACATCAGAGAGTTCACACTGGAGAGAGGCCATTCACCTGCTCAGACTGTGGGAAGGGATTCACTCAGTCATCTACCCTACTGGTACATCAGCGAGTTCACACTGGGGAGAAGCCATTCACCTGCTCAGAATGTGGGAAGGGATTCACTCGGTCGTTTGAACTGAAGGTACATCAGAGAGTTCACACTGGAGAGAGGCCATTCACCTGCTCAGACTGTGGGAAGGGATTCACTCGGTCATCCCATCTGAAGGTACATCAGTTAGTTCACACTGGGGAGAAGCCATTCACCTGCTCAGACTGTGGGAAGGGATTCACTCGGTCATGTAAACTGAAGTTACATCAGCGAGTTCACGCTGGGGAGAGGCCATTCAGCTGCTCAGAATGTGGGAAGGGATTCACTCAGTCATCTGACCTACTGGTACATCATGGAGTTCACACTGGAGAGTGGCCATTCACCTGCTATGAATGTGGGAAGGGATTCACTCGGTCATTTGAACTGAAGGTACATCAGAGAGTTCACACTGGAGAGAGGCCATTCACTTGCTCAGAATGTGGGAAGGGATTCACTCGGTCATCTGACCTACTGGTACATCAGCGAGTTCACACTGGGGAGAGGCCATTCACCTGCTCAGAATGTGGGAAGGGATTCACTCGGCCATTTGAACTGAAGGTACATCAGAGAGTTCACACTGGAGAGAGGCCATTCACCTGCTCAGAATGTGGGAAGGGATTCACTCGGTCATCTGACCTACTGGTACATCAGCGAGTTCACACTGGGGAGAGGCCATTCACCTGCTCAGAATGTGGGAAAGGATTCACTCTGTCATCTACCCTACTGGTACATCAGCGAGTTCACACAAGGGAGTGGCCATTCACCTGCTCAGAATGTGGGAAGGGATTCATTTGGTCATCTGACCTACTGGGACACCAGTCAGTTCACACTGGGTAGAGGCTGATCACCTACTTAGACTCTGGGAGGAGATTATCTCAGTCATCTCAACTTTATGTGCATCATTGAGTTCACACTGGGGAGGGGCCCTTCACCTGCTGTGAATGTGGGGAAGGATTCACTCAGTAATCTAACCTTGTGACACAGTACTGGATTCACACTGGGGAGAAACTTTAAATAAGCTGCATGCTGGATATTTGTCCATCACCATTGCTGAATGCAATTTCAAGAGTGACTCATAAATTATTGCTGCTGATCACCACACCCAGTTCTGCACCCTGGTCACTGGGCATGGGAGGAGTTTCTTCTGCTGCACATTCACATTTAATGGGACTGGAGTTTAATATTCTGGATCTGAGAGAAATAAGTCAGTTCTACTTTAAACACTGTCTCTGGTACTTAGTGAATTTATAACACACCTAGCGTACAGTAGAGTGTCAACTCAGGCCGGCTGGATCCTGCCAGTGGTTCTGTTCCAGGACAGTCCTTTTCATTTTTTCAATTTTATTATTGATTTCCAGTAAAAAAAAATACAAATCAGTGGAGAGGTTTAGCAAACAGATAATACAAAAGACATAAACAGCAATAAAGAAAAGTATATATTGTCAAAGTCAGATAGGTTTAATGTTATGCTGTTATATATACAGTGTAATCAACAAAACACAACTCTTAACAAATCGTTAAAAAAATTGGAAAATTTTATTTATATGCCGGAAAAAAACAGTAAACTAAATAAGAAAAGAGATTGGGCAGTCCAATTGAGGATAGAATTAGAAGAAAAACAAAGAGTAAAGGCACCCTTCCAGTCACCTCCAAACCTTCACAGATAAGGATTTTCCCTAAAGAGAATAAAGAAAAAATAAATTAAATCATATGAAAATATTGAATAAAGGGTCACCAGACTTGCTCAAAATTAAAAGATGTATCAAACGTCCAGCTTCTAATTTTCTCCAAGCTTAGATATGACATAATGGAGGTGAGCCAATAGAAAACAGTAGAGGATTAGATTCTTTCCAATATAACAAGATAGTACTCCTAGTCAGTAAAGTTGAAAAGGCAGAATTTGCCTTTTCATGTTGAGCAGAAGCAGATACTCTCCCTATTTCCTCTGGAATAATCCCAAAAATTGCCGTAAGAGAAATTGGGTTGAACATCCACATCTATAACTTTAGACAATATTCTAAACACATCTCTTAGAGCAGCTACTTCTACGTTATATCTGTCACAAATAGGGCTTATATTAGGAAATATATGCGCCTATTTATCTTTAGACATATTGGCCCTAAGTACTATCTTAAACTGTATAGAGAGTCAACTCAGGCCTGCTGGACCCTGCCAGTGATTCTGTCCCACAACAGTCCTTTTAAATCCTCCCCTGTTGTTCACCTCTTGTTCCCCCTGTGGGATGGGTTCCAAACAGTCACCACTCTGTGGGTGAAAAGGTTCCCCTTGAATTTTCTCCAGACTGAAGAAGTTGTGCTGACTGCAGTTCTGTCTGAGATGTTCTTTGCCCCTTAATTCTCTGAGCTGAGGAAGAATGACATATGGATTTACTCTCCTTATTCATGGCTCATTTCCACATTATGGGTCATTTTTCCTGCTTCTAAAGGGTTGTTAGAAAACACCGCTGTCCTCTAAAGACTGAAAGCAGAATGCAAAAACATTGGTTGGATGTTCAAAGGAGCAGGGTCAGAAACCAGAGGTGAGTCTGCACAGGGCAGAGTTTGGGGCTCTGGACGATGGTCGAGGTAAGAACGTATGATGAGGAGAAGGAAATCAGCAGCGGGGTGTGGCAATGAATGACAATAGCAACATTTGGAAGCTGACAGAGAAAATAATTTGTTTGCCTGACTAATGACACAAACAATACCTGTGGTGAGGTGCTCCACTGGTCAGGGAACGTGTGTGTTCAGAATTGTTATATCTATCGAGGGATTTGCTTGTTTATCCTGTAATATTATATCCGGATGGTTATTATGGATTGTCCTATCTGTAATAATGTATCAATTATCATATAAATTGTGAGATTTTGACTAAGTGGAACAGGCTGGAATTTATTGTACCTTAATTAGGTTAACATGGTCATTCATCCGTTTGTATTTTAAAGCAAGATTTTGGTGAATGATATTTGCCACTTGATTGCAGCTGTATAATTAATCAGATTGAGTTCAACTGTCGCAGGATCCTGGAATGTGTTGGATTGTGTCTGGTATCTCTTAGCATTTTCTGCATTGATTGCCTTGTTTGTATTGTATGTATTTGTGATTTTCTTCCCCTTTTGCTAACCACCTTGTCCTGTATTTCTGTAAGGAACCCCTCTGTTTCTGGGAAGAGGTCTCCAACTCTCAGTCCAGGTGCTCGGTGCTTCCTTGTCAACATCTATTCTGCTCAGATCATTGGGATGTCTCCCATGGAAGGTCATTCTCATTCCACTGGTTAATGTTTTCTTCCACAGTGATGATTTGTTTTTCTGAGGTAGCATCTCATTTAAGTTTTCTGGTCTGTATTTCTTTTCACAATTGCATGTACACATATGGAGTGCTGAATCGTGTTCAAATTCAACTGTAATCCAAGATGGCGGCGCGACGGAGCTTGCAGCGGCCATTCCGGAGCTGATTATCTGTTATTTGTGAAGCGGGGTGCCGGTGCGCAATCAGAATCGGATGAAAAACGGACGTGGGAGCACGGAGGAACATCTGGAAATCTCCAGGAAGACCTTCTTCGTTACTGCTGCTGCTGTGAGATCCGGGACTCAGCTGGGAAGAACAGGCCCCCATTCCTCTGGGTCGCGTTGGCGGGGCCGTCTTAATACGCTCGGCAGAGGATGGTGCTCGGAGAAGCTGTGCCGGAGGGGATGGTCGGAGGCGCGGAGGTTCGCCGGACATGGAGTCCGCTGCGGTCAGGTCGCTTTCACTGTGTGTTGTGTCTGCGAGGCTGAGTCGGGCGGCGCCGTGGAAGTCCATAGCGGGAGTATTCCCTTCTGCTGCCTGCGTGGGATGACGAGTCTATCGGGACCCTGAGGACTTGTGGAAACTGTGTGGTGGTTTCTTTTGAACTTATAGTCTTTTAACATCTTTGGACTATTTTTACTGTGCCCATGGTCTGTTTTTTTTTAATGAATTATGCTATTGTTTGCACTGCTGTAACTACGTGGTTTCGTGCAGGTTTTGTAGCTTTAGTTTTTGGTCTTGTTTTGTCTGGTAGGTTTGGAGCTCCTTTCTGGGTAACGTGCTAAGACAGTAGTGCAATATTAATACGCAGCATTCTCTCCGGACCCTGGATTGGGGATTGCCAAACGTTATGTGGATTTTCTGGTGTAGTCTGTTTTGTCATGTGCTTTTGTGTTATCATTCTGGAGGAACGTTGTCTCATTTTTTTTAACTGCATTGCATTTGTGGTTTCTAAATGACAAATAAACTGAATCTGAATATAATAACGTGTTTTGATTTACTTTGTTTATCTGTGCGTGGCTCATCGGAGGATGCTGTCCTTTCTTTCATAAGTAGTTGTGTGTTCTGTGTGTTGTTTGTGCTGCTGTTCTTTACAACCCGGCTCGGAGAAACCTTGTCTAGTTTGTCGGTGTGCATGTGTGTTATTAAATGACAGTAAACTCGACTGGAGGTAGCTAGGCCACACCAACCTCCGAGAAAAACATAGACTGACTGTCCAAACCATGTCCAAACAAAAGAAAGGTGAGGAATCTCAGAGTCTATATCCTCACCTAGACAGCCTGTGCCCAGGCAGGAATCGGGTCTGGACAAAGTTTTCCCGTCTTTGTGACTCCTTTCCTTGACGCCACTCCTTCTAACCGGCATTCACGCTCTCCCTCCCTCCGAACATTATTCACCACCATCACCCTCGCTCTGTCTCTCTGACATCCAACCGCCATCCCTGTGGATGAAATTTCCGAATATAAGGTTTACAGGGCTGTATGTTGCTTAAGCTTTGTGAGATTGTGGACTTCTGCGTTTTCCACGAAATAATATCGTGCCTGTCACTGCTGTTCCTCAGAACCATAATACAGCTGCGCAAATGACATGAGTTTAACAATAAATCATGAAAATAAACATTGTGAACTAACTCCATTGTTCTGCTAAGATTTCACACACCTCTCTGCTACTAGATATAAAGAGAAGCTTTATACTTGTACCTTAGAGTTCCACGCATGTGGACTCTCCGTGATAGCATGTTAAATAAAAGATTTGCCAACTGAACTTGATTCTTTAACATCTCTGACAATTTGCCTTAGTTAAGCAGGATGCCAACAAAATGGTTTCGAACGATGGAGTAACTGTGGGTGGGAATGGCAACTTCGAGTTAGCTACCCGTTGGGTGATCCGCTTTGAGCCTCCTGGCCCATGACCGGGTAGAAAGGACGGCATCGGCAAGATCAAGTAGGAAAGACCGCAGTATTATGTGAAGTATTGTTGGAAGTAAGGACGTGAGGATCCGGATCCTAGTCCCACCCAAGATGTTTTCCGATTAGTAAACAATAAATAAGTCTGCAAGAGGCGAACGGAACGAAATGTCGTTCACGCTTGTGCTTGTGACTGATTGTCTTTCCTTTGCAGGAGCAGGTAAGTAGATTGAAGGCGGATGGGAAGCAGTGACAGTAAAGTTGATCAGGAATGCGGGGGAGAGAGTTTCCTGTAAAGATAATGATGAAAACCAGGTAAGTAGATTGAAGGAAGATGGTAAGTAATGATAGTAAAGATTGCTGACAGAAATGCGAGGTGAGTTTTCTCTGTAAAGGTAAAGAAAAAAAATGAGAAAGTTGCGCCGGCAGATTGAACGAGTAGCGAAATCCCGGGGAGAGCCGCTGGTGCCACCAATCTCCACTGCTGATGATGGCTAGTTGGAAAGTGGATATACTAGACATGTGATTTCTTTTACCAGTGACTTGTGTGGTTGGACACAAGGACGGAGGCTCTATGGGAGTCTTTTGAGATAAAGAAAATTAAATATTTTAAACAAGATACTGTTAGAGGAGACGGAGACTCTACGCGGGATTTAATAAAGTGTTTTGATTTATGCAATTGACTTTGTTATTTTGAGCCTGGTCAACGGAGGATGTTGTCTTTGTTTTTCTAAGTATCTGTGGGTTGTGAGTGCCCTGGGTCGGGGAAACGAAACGTTGTTTCGTTAAATGACAATAACCTTGACTTGACTTGAGAAAAGGCTGGAGGTAGCTCAGCGACATCAGTCTCCGAAACCAATAAATAGACCGACTCTGCAGAAGACGTCCGAACAGAAGAACCGGGAGGTGTCTCAAGGCTTATATCCTCACCTAGAGAGTCTGAGAGAGCCCGAGCCCGCCCCGGATTCAGATCTGATCGAAGTTTCAATGTTCGCAGAAGCTGTACGACAGAATCAAACACCCCGACCCGCCTTATAACGCCCAGGCAACCGAAGCCGACGAGCAGAAGGGGGATAAACTGCAAGACAAAGAACTATCCAAGGATAGATGAGCCCATTTTCAGGGTCGCTTGTCCACTGGCGGAAAGGACTAAAAATCAAACTAGACACGAATATAATTTGCGTATTTAACCAGGAAACGGGAAGCGAATCAGAATAGATCCTGTTTCACACTATCCAAAACAAAATGATTGCCCCGTCACGGTAATCCGGCCGCTGGCCCTGTCCGAGATTCAGGCTATGGGACAAATTGTAAGATTTATAACTCCTTGCCTGGAAATGGTCAGATGTTATTGAAAGTGGTGCGTGGGACCGACTTGGACTGCAGTGCAAGGACATTTTGAAGTCCGCAGAGGAATAAAGTGAGAAACAATAATGATGGAGATAACGTTCCTTATTGAAAGTGGTTACAGGGCACCGTGTAAGGTTGCCATTATGGGGAAGCCATAGTGATTTTGAAGAGGTTGTCAGGTGCAGACAAAAAACAGGAGAAAATATGACTGACTGTGCTTCTCGTTTCCTTGACACATGGGAATCATCTGCTAGAATAGACTTGCAGGACAACTCTGCGCTACCGTGCAGATAGTCCAGACATTCTTAAACTGCCGAACGACGCTTATTATCTACGGCAGTGTATTCCGACATGCCGACCTCTGATTCATTTCCATCGCACCGTCCGATACACTGAAACATCTCAGCCGAGCGATCACCAGAAGCTCCTTTCCGTGACTAACAGAGCAGAAACTCTTTCTTTAACAGGACGCAACTATTATGGTCCAGAAGACACAGTAGCAGAACTGTTTATGAGTGAAGAACAGAATGAGCGGTTTAAATTGCCAAACGTAACCCCTCATGTCACCACAGCCATCAAACTCTCTGCAACTCCTGAACTACTCGGACCCGCGCTTCAGACTTTACAGGGTTAAACCTCACACAGTCTACATCACTGCCTAATTCTAACGCTACTCTACAACTTCATTCGGGATATTTAATCGTCGCCCTTTTCAGCGTGAAAACAAAGTTTTACCTGCTTGCTCCCCCTCCTTCGCCCGAGCGTGTCGTACACCTTTTGCTTTCGCAGTCTCCTCCCTCCCTGTGGTCGATACACAAGAACCATGTGGGATTGTACATTCCGCCCCACCACAGGAAGACCAATGCTGTTCCACCCTCTATACAGAAATATAATTTGTCACCGGAGGGGTCACTTCCCTCCCTGTGGTCGATACACAAGGACCATGTGGGATTGTACATTCCGCCCCACCACAGGAAGAACAATGCTGTTCCACCCTCTATCCGGAAATATAATTTGTCACCGGAGGGGTCACCTCCCACCCTGTGGTCGGTACACAAGAACCATGTGGGATTGTACATTCCGCCCCACCACAGGAAGAACAATGCTGTTCCACCCTCTATCCGGAAATATAATTTGTCACCGGAGGGGTCACCTCCCTCCCTGTTGTCGATACACAAGAACCATGTGGGATTGTACATTCCGCCCCACCACAGGAAGACCAATGCTGTTCCACCCTCTATACGGAAATATAATTTGTCACCTGAGTGGTCACCTCCCTCCCTGTGGTCGATACACAAGAACCATGTGGGATTGTACATTCCGCCCCACCACAGGAAGAACAATGCTGTTCCACCCTCTATCCGGAAATATAATTTGTCACCGGAGGGGTCACCTCCCACCCTGTGGTCGGTACACAAGAACCATGTGGGATTGTACATTCCGCCCCACCACAGGAAGAACAATGCTGTTCCACCCTCTATCCGGAAATATAATTTGTCACCGGAGGGGTCACCTCCCACCCTGTGGTCGGTACACAAGAACCATGTGGGATTGTACATTCCGCCCCACCACAGGAAGAACAATGCTGTTCCACCCTCTATCCGGAAATATAATTTGTCACCGGAGGGGTCACCTCCCTCCCTGTTGTCGATACACAAGAACCATATGGGATTGTACATTCCGCCCCACCACAGGAAGACCAATGCTGTTCCACCCTCTATACGGAAATATAATTTGTCACCGGAGTGGTCACCTCCCTCCCTGTGGTCGATACACAAGAACCATGTGGGATTGTACATTCCGCCCCACCACAGGAAGAACAATGCTGTTCCACCCTCTATCCGGAAATATAATTTGTCACCGGAGGGGTCACCTCCCACCCTGTGGTCGGTACACAAGAACCATGTGGGATTGTACATTCCGCCCCACCACAGGAAGAACAATGCTGTTCCACCCTCTATCCGGAAATATAATTTGTCACCGGAGGGGTCACCTCCCTCCCTGTGGTCAATACTCAAGAACCATATGGGATTGTACATTCCGCCCCACCACAGGAAGACCAATGCTGTTCCACCCTCGATACGGAAATATAATTTGTCACCGGAGGGGTCACCTCCCTCTCTGTGGTCGATACACAAGAACCATGTGCGATTGTACATTCCGCCCCACCACAGGAAGACCAATGCTGTTCCACCCTCTATACGGAAATATAATTTGTCACCGGAGGGGTCACCTCCCTCCCTGGGGTCGATACACAAGAACCATGTGGGATTGTACATACCGCCCCACCACCGGAAGACCAATGCTGTTCCACCCTCTATACAGAAATATAATTTGTCACCGGAGGGGTCACCTCCCTCCCTGTGGTCGGTACACAAGAACCATGTGGGATTGTACATTCCGCCCCACCACAGGAAGACCAATGCTGTTCCACCCTCTATACGGAAATATAATTTGTCACCGGAGGGGTCACCTCCCTCCCTGTGGTCGATACACAAGAACCATGTGGGATTGTACATTCCGCCCCACCACAGGAAGACCAATGCTGTTCCACCCTCTATACGGAAATATAATTTGTCACCGGAGGCAGTGAAAGGTATGAAGCCTCGCATAGAAGCGCTGTTGGATCAGGAAGTGCTGCTCCCAACCTGTAGTCCCTGTAATTCCCCTGTTTCACCAATTCCAAACGCAAGTCGTGATAATGAGTGATTTTTTTTTTTACCAGACTTAAGGGAAATTAACAAGATAGTTGTACCTCTTGGTCACGTCGTGCCCGATGCTAACGTCATTCTCTCCATATTCCTACCGCATCTGTTGTTTTTCTGTTATAGACTCTGTTCTGCCCTTTTCTCCATCCCATTACACAAGGACAGTCAGTATTTGTTTGCTTTCACTTACAGTGCTGGACAGTGAACTCGGACCAGGGTGCATCATGGGTAAACTGAGAGCCCCTCGGTTTATGCCGCAGCAGTCACACGGGATTTAAGCGCCCAACGGTTGCCAGGGGAAAGTAGAAATTTACAAACTGCCTATTATCACTCTCGGCCGAGTTAATTGCGAAAAAATGACATTGCGGTTTTATTGACAACCCTGGCTGAAAAGAGACAAAAGGTTTCCCTCAATAAACATCCCTCAATAAATGTCAGCCCACTCTACAGGATTTGGGAGACATGGTTTCTCAAGGAACGGAGCAAATTGCAAAGAACGAATTGCAGCTTTTATTAATGCGCCACCTCCCCGCACCCGAACTCAAATGCTTCCCGTTTTGTGAATGGTCAACTACTGTAGGCATTGGATTCCTGAATATCGAATGACGGAGACTCCTGGTCGACATTACCGAGCATGTCTGCCGAAATACAGTGGACTCAGGAAATGAACACAGACTTTAATGCTCTTAACACCGTTTTGTCAACCGTCCCTGCTTTGGGCATGTCTGACTATCCACCTCCTTTCCAATTATTTGCAAATAAACACCAAGGGTTTGGTAGTGGCAATTTAGCACAACGACATCGGGGTCTATTATTCATTACAATTGCCTCTATTTGTAAGAGGCATGCCTGTTTGTCTAAAATCTGTCGCCGACCCTGCAGTTGTGGTTGAAATGTCTAATCCTATTGTATTGGATCACCCTGATGAAAGGTCTGGGCCCGAAACGTCACTGTTTGCTCTTTTACACAGAGGCTGCCTGACCTGCTGAGTTCCTCCAGGATTTTGTGTCCATTACTTTGATTTCCAGCATCTGCAGATTTTCTCTTGTTTGTGATTGGACTCAGGCAACAGTCAACAACAGAAGGACATGTAGTGCTTTGACACAACAAAGTTAACCCCGGGTCATTACCATCTCCGGATGCAATGGTCTTGTCATTTAATCTTGCCAGGCAGTTGTGTTGTAGTCAGTAAACCTCTCAAACTGATTGGGAGTTAAATTGACCAAGACTAGAATGAAGTCCTTTCCGATTCAAACTGTGATTGTGCTCAAGGGGTGGGCGGAGATGGGACATAATCGTTACGTATCACTGGAACAGGCATGTATAATATAGTGTTGAGTTACTAATGACTGGCGCGAGGCGCATAAATCTATTCTGCGCTCGAAAAGTTATCTGTCGGGTCAACTCTTGCTTCCGTCAAACCCCGAGCGTGTAGAATCACCGAAGTTGTACAACGCTGATCGGTTGTAGGTCAGACATCAGTGAGACGGAACTGGAAATACAACAGAGTGAGTAATGTTCGATCAAAGAGCGGCACTACATCGTTTAAAGTAATTCTGCGATAGTTCTCTGTGTGGCTTTCCGCATCAGATAACCACTGTAAAAGATACAGAGTCCGAATCCACAGACACGAGGTATTTGACATTTTTAACATGGTGATGAACGATAAGCACAGATGACTGAAATTGTAATGAACATTTAACCGACTGTACCTCACAAGCTGAGCGTTTCCATTAATTTGTGTCTGAATTCGGATTTCCAGTATCATTCTTTATTTTTCCCAAAAATCGATTACACTTGCAGATGGAGATCAGTTCGTTCAGAAAGAGAAAGAGAGAGAAAAAAGGAAGTTGATCCCTCCTGACTGAACAAACCCGGGGAAAAGCACAGAGGGCATCACCAGAACGAAGAATGAGATGTCACGGAGGGAATGAAAATAAAACGGGCGGGACCTGACTGGACCGTCCCGGACAGTTCCCGAGTTCTACAGAGCGGCCACCGGGTGAATTACCGCTGATGCGCGTCTCACATATTTGGCAGGAATCCAATGAAGGACAATTTTCATATTTACGGGGTAGACAGCGAGTGAAATGTATCACCATTAAACGCATGCGTATTTCAGAGCGCTCAGTTGTTAGCCGTGGTTATACATATCGGCAAGCGGATAGCTTATGGAGGAAAATGACGATTGATTTAATTCCACTACAGAAACCAACTGGTCACTCTACAATTTAAGGAATCTGGTTAACCGTTTCAGCGAGTGTTTCACTGCGTTCTTGAGCTCCTCTCCGAACTTGCTCTGAGTCACGGTGTAAATACATGTGTTGGTGCAGGAGCTGAGGATCTGCAGCATCGTCGCCGAGGAGTCTGCGATATAAATCGGATCCGCGTCCGAGTAACGAGGGATGTTTGCAATCCGTGCGTAAATATCAAATACTACCCGTGTTAACCACAGAAATATAAAACTACCGGTTATACTGAACAGTAAAACGACCGATTTCCTTCGGTTCTCCATCTCCGGGTCTTTCTCATTCTTTCCGTTGCTGCGGCCCCTGAGCCCCATCCGGACTTTATTAGCGGAAAAAAATCCGTCTGACTGTCAAAGCATTGAACAATAAAATCAGAACAAACGGGAGACAAGGCATGAAAATGCGATGAATCATCTCAAGTGCGCCCCACGAGGGGGACGTACAGAAGCTCTCTTTGGTCAAACAGCCATAGGAAACTCCATTAATTATCATCAAAGGCTCCAATGTAAAGTAGAAAGTGAAACTTTCTAAACAGCCCAGAACACTCACTGTCCCGATAACCACAGCCGCCGTTCTTTCGGTGTAATATTTTGTTTTCAGCTTTTCACAACAAATGGCCACAAATCTGTCACAGGTGAACGCGACTGTCAGCCAGACAGAGACCCCGGTGCTTCCTATGAGCAGGCAATTAACAACCCTGCAAACGGAAGTTCAATAGAGGAAGGAAGACCTAAGGTATATGAAAACAGTCCACTTCAGCAGAGGGTCAGAGATAACGACCAGGAGATCGGCCGCTGCCATTCCCAGCAGGTAGCGAGTGATGCATTTGGAGAGACCGCACTTTCCTCGGGACAGGATAACAATCGCCACCAGGTTAACTGCAAGAGGGAGAGAAGGAAGCAGAAAGATTACTGACTCGTCGGGGAAATAGAAGAGCAATGTGATAGAATCAGATTAGATCTTATAATGTTTTTTTTGCCTCAAAGTCTCGATACCGGACGCAGTAAATCTGTGGAATGCTCCACTACAGACTGGGGTGAAGGCCAAGTCCATGCGTATATTTAATGCAGGAGTTGATTGTTTCCTGATGTGACTGGGCATCAAAAGATGTGGCAAGTGGGCAGGTGTATGGGGTTGAGTGGGATCCGGGATCAGCCATGATAGAATGATAGAGAAGATTGAATGGGCTGAATTGCCTGATTTTACTCGTATTTCTTATGGTCTTAGGATATTGCTGCCTCTTACCAATCAGCCAATGCTCTAACCATGCCAGTAACTTTCCGGTAATACCATGGGCTTGTTCAGTCACACAGTCACGCAATTCACAGGCGGTTCCTTTGGACAACTACAGAAGGACGGCTGGTTTCCATGGATGGAGTGTAGCCCGCTGTCCTTCTGTGCAGACATTTCGATTCACAATTATTCCGTGACATCGAGGCAGCGGAGAGGATTTCAGTCAAAGGCAGCATCTCGGCTCAAATATGGAGCGCTGCCTGCTACGAAAGCAATGGGATTAATACTGTCAGCGCCTTCCGCCCATGACTGAAATGCGGGGACTGGACAGGTGGCTGTGGAAACAAGTAGCGAGAGAAACACTTCAGAATATCGGAATTAACTCTCAGTTTCTGCCGTTTGCAGGTGTGACAGCGGCTTACCGGGAATCCCAACGGCTGAAATAACAGGGTAGTAAATATCTTCTATCCGCAAGATTACTGGATATCCCATTTGAGTGACGCAGTGAACGCTATTGCTCTGAATTCCACAGCTCGGCAAGACACTCTGGGCTGACGTACTGCAACAGGCTCTGATTTATACAGGGGATCGATCTCCAGTGACAAGGTCCCACCTCTGACCATTGTTATTGAACAAACAAATTACATCACCGGCAGTGTCTCAGGTGCAAATAATGTGGGCATGTAACACAAACACAATAATACCATTGGCATTCCCTCAGTCATATCCCTCTGCTATCCATCTGTGATCTCACTGAGGTAATGTCAATTACATGCAATTTGACCAAAATGTGTATTGAGACCAGTAAGTGAGCAATGATCGTTTCTGTTTCCAACATTCCACAATTGTGCTGGTAGCGGTCACGACTGATCCTATTTTCCTACATGAAACTTTCACTTCGGTTCTCTTTCCACGAGCAATCGGGAATCGGTGTGTCCAGTATATTGGGAAATTTTCACTGTCACATCTATTGTTTCATCTACAAATAGAACTGGTCTCCCAGTTCTCAGTGTGCTGTGGATCCAGGGACACTTTCAGTCTCCTTCTGCAGACTTTCAGTTAAAGTCATTCACATTGTATTCTTTTATTCAGTAGCTTAACCTTGGCCGTATAGGCAACAAAATCACCCTATCCCGTCCCACTATGTGCCAACAGATATAAAACATACCCGCTGTGTGCAGAGACACACTGTCCAGTTCCCCATCAGACACCAAGCCCTCCCCACCACGTCCCACTATGTGCCATCAGATATAAAACATACCCGCTGTGTACAGAGACACACTGTCCAGTTCCCCATCAGACACCAAATCCACCGCACCCTATCCCACTATGTGCCATCAGATATAAAACATACCCACTGTGTACACAAACACCCTGTCCAGTTCCCCATCAGACACCAAACGCACCCGACCCCGTCCCACTATGTGCCATCAGATATAAAACATACCCACTGTGAACCGAGACACCCTGTCCAGTTCCCCATCAGAAATCAAACCCTCCCCACCCCGTCCCACTATGTGCCCTCAGATATAAAACATACCCGCTGCGTACAGACACCCTGTCCAGTTCCCCATCAGACACCAAACCCAACCCACCCCGTCCCACTATGTGCCATCAGATATAAAAATAACCGCTGTGTACAGAGACACCCTGTCCATTTCCCCATCAGACACCAAACCAACCGCACCCCGTCCCACTATGTGCCATCAGATATAAAACATACCCACTGTGTGCAGAGACACCCTGTCCAGTTCCCCATCAGACACCAAACACAACCCATCCGGTCCCACTATGTGCCATCAGATATAAAACATACCCACTGTGTGCAGAGACACCTTGTCCAGTTCCCCATAGACACCAAACCCACCCCACCCCGTCCCACTATGTGCCATCAGAGATAAAACATAACCGCTGTGTACAGAGACACCCTGTCCAGTTCCCCATCAGACACCAAACCCACCACACCCCGTCCCACTATGTGCCATCAGATATAAAACATACCGCTGTGTACAGAGACACCCTGTCCAGTTCCCCATCAGACACCAAACACTCCCCACCCAGTCCCACTATGTGCAATCAGATATAAAACATACACGCAGTGTACAGAGACACCCTGTCCGGTTCCCCATCAGACCCTAAACGCACCCCACCCCGTCCCACTATGTGCCATCAGATATAAAACATACCGCTGTGTACAGAGACACCCTGTCCAGTTCCCCATCAGACACCAAACCCAGCCCACCCCGTCCCACTATGTGCCATCAGATATAAAAAATACCCGCTGTGTATAGAGACAGCCTGTCCAGTTCCCCATCAGACACAGAAGCAACCCCAGCCCGTCCCACTATGTGCCACCAGATATAAAACATACCCGCTGTGTACAGAGACACCCTGTCCAGTTCCCCATCAGACACCAAACCCTACCCAACTCGTCCCACTATGTGCCATCAGATATAAAACATACACGCTGTGTGCAGAGACACCCTGTCCAGTTCCCCGTCAGACCCAAAACTCACCCCACCCCGTCCCACTATGTGCCATCAGATATAAAACATACCCGCTGTGTACAGAGACTTTCTGTCCAGTTCCCGATCAGACACCAAACCCACCCCACCCCGTCCCACTATGTGCCATCAGATATAAAACATACCCGCTATGTACAGAGACACCCTGTCCAGTTCCCCATCAGACACCAAACCCACCCCACCCCGTCCCACTATGTGCCATCAGATATAAAACATACCCACTGTGTACAGAGACACCCTGTCCAGTTCCCCATCAGACACCAAACCCAGCCCAACCCGTCCCACTATGTGCAATGAGATATAAAACATACCCGCTGTGTACAGAGACACCCTGTCCAGTTCCCCATCAGACACCAAACCCAGCCCACCCCGTCCCACTATGTGCCATCAGATATAAAAAATACCCGCTGTGTATAGAGACAGCCTGTCCAGTTCCCCATCAGACACAAAAGCAACCCCAGCCCGTCCCACTATGTGCCACCAGATATAAAACATACCCGCTGTGTACAGAGACACCCTGTCCAGTTCCCCATCAGACACCAAACCCTACCCAACTCGTCCCACTATGTGCCATCAGATATAAAACATACACGCTGTGTGCAGAGACACCCTGTCCAGTTCCCCATAGACACCAAACACAACCCACCCGGTCCCACTGTGTGCCATCAGATATAAAACATACCCGCTGTGTACAGAGACACCCTGTCCAGTTCCCCGTCAGACCCAAAACCCTCCCCACCCCGTCCCACTATGTGCCATCAGATATAAAACATACCCGCTGTGTACAGAGACATTCTGTCCAGTTCCCCATCAGACACCAAACCCTCCCCACCCCGTCCCACTATGTGCCATCAGATATAAAACATACCCGCTGTGTACAGAGACTTTCTGTCCAGTTCCCCATCAGACACCAAACCCACCCCACCCCGTCCCACTATGTGCCATCAGATATAAAACATACCCGCTATGTACAGAGACACCCTGTCCAGTTCCCCATCAGACACCAAACCCACCCCACCCCGTCCCACTATGTGCCAGCAGATATAAAACATACCCACTGTGTACAGAGACACCCTGTCCAGTTCCCCATCAGACACCAAACCCAGCCCAACCCGTCCCACTATGTGCTATGAGATATAAAACATACCCGCTGTGCACAGAGACACCCTGTCCAGTTCCCCATCAGACACCAAACCCACCCCACCCCGTCCCACTATGTGCTATGTGATATAAAACATACCCGCTGTGTACGGAGACACCCTGTCCAGTTCCCCATCAGACACCAAACCCTCCCCACCCCGTCCCACTATGTGCCACCAGATATAAAACATACCCGCTGTGTACAGAGACACCCTGTCCAGTTCCCCATCAGACACCAAACCCTACCCAACTCGTCCCACTATGTGCCATCAGATATAAAACATACACGCTGTGTGCAGAGACACCCTGTCCAGTTCCCCATAGACACCAAACACAACCCACCCGGTCCCACTGTGTGCCATCAGATATAAAACATACCCGCTGTGTACAGAGACACCCTGTCCAGTTCCCCGTCAGACCCAAAACCCTCCCCACCCCGTCCCACTATGTGCCATCAGATATAAAACATACCCGCTGTGTACAGAGACATTCTGTCCAGTTCCCCATCAGACACCAAACCCTCCCCACCCCGTCCCACTATGTGCCATCAGATATAAAACATACCCGCTGTGTACAGAGACTTTCTGTCCAGTTCCCCATCAGACACCAAACCCACCCCACCCCGTCCCACTATGTGCCATCAGATATAAAACATACCCGCTATGTACAGAGACACCCTGTCCAGTTCCCCATCAGACACCAAACCCACCCCACCCCGTCCCACTATGTGCCAGCAGATATAAAACATACCCACTGTGTACAGAGACACCCTGTCCAGTTCCCCATCAGACACCAAACCCAGCCCAACCCGTCCCACTATGTGCTATGAGATATAAAACATACCCGCTGTGCACAGAGACACCCTGTCCAGTTCCCCATCAGACACCAAACCCACCCCACCCCGTCCCACTATGTGCTATGTGATATAAAACATACCCGCTGTGTACGGAGACACCCTGTCCAGTTCCCCATCAGACACCAAACCCTCCCCACCCCGTCCCACTATGTGCCATCAGATATAAAACATGCCCTTTGTGTACAGAGACACCCTGTCCAGTTCCTCATCAGACCTGGAGGACATCGATATTTTCGTTATTCTGATCATCTTCCCCAGTATAATGTTTATTTTCATCATCGTCGATAAGTCCATAACTGTCCACGTTCCCTCCTTCGCTTAAACTATCTTCTCCACATCTGTAGTATCTGTGTGAATGTATGTGTGTGTGTGTGTGTGTGTGTGTGTGTGTGTGTGTGTGTGTGTGTGTGTGTGTGTGGATATGCGTTTCTTCGTATGTGCGCGCATGCGTTTATGTGTGCATGAGTTTGCGTGTGTGCATTGGTGTGCTTGTGTGTGTGCGCATGTATTAAATAAAGGGCGATCTGTTGCGGTGACCGTCAAAGGAAACTGTTCACGAAGCAGAGATGGCGAGCCGATGGGTGTGTTAGGGATTTTGCAAAGCAACTGCAGATTGTATTTCATTGCATCTCGATTGGAAATTAGAAATAGAGGAAGCATTGTAATATATCTGTACAGGTTTCTGAGGTTGGCGCTGATGCGGTGACGGTAATTTCACTCCCCATATATGCTGAAGGGTACAGTAGCACCGAAGAAGCTCGGAACAATTTAACTGACTCAGCTCCCGTGAGGAATGTACGTCCTCTGACGACCAACTGAATTTAAAACTGTTCACTACAGAATATAGAATAAGGGCTGAATCTAAGGCGATGGTTGAGGCCATAATGGGATCATTATTCTGCTTTAGAAGCCATCCTATTTTCATCTTCAGCTTTTTTGCAGATGGTGTCATGTTTGCTTCAATAATTTGCTGGTTTGAGAGGTGTCATTTTCATGAAAGTCTGCACCCTTTTTTTCTCCAAAGGCACCTTTGCTCATTGCGGCCAATAAGTTCTATTTTAACTTCATTAGTCCACAGGAAACATCAGGCTTGTTTCGATGCTCCTTTACAAACTTCTGACGCTGACTTCATTTTTATCTGTTGCAGTGAAGCACTGTAACATTGTAACACTGACTGCAACACAAGCCCAAAGCATGATCGATCCACCTCCAAGCTTAACAGTTCGAAAAGTGTTCTGTTCTTGAAATTCTGCACTCTTTTTTCTCCAAACACACCTTTGCTCATTTCAGCCAAAAATAAAAGTTCTATTTTAACTTCATCAGTCCACCGGACTTGTTTCGAAAGTGCATCAGGCTTGTTTAGATGCTCTTTTGCAAACTCCTGACGGTGAATTTTGTGCTGAGGACGCAGGAAAGATTTTCCTCTGATGACTCTTCCATGAAGGTCATATTTGTGCAGGTATCGCTGCACAATAGAACAGTGCACCACCACACCAGAGTCTGCTAGTTATTCCTGAAGGTCTTTTGCAGTCAAAGGGAGGTTTTGATTTGCTTTTCTATCAATCCTACAAGCAGTTCTCTCGGAAAGTTTTCTTGGTCTTCCAGACCTCAACTTGACCTCCACCGTTCGTCCAACTGCCATTTCTTAATTACATTACTAACTGAGGAAACGGCTACCTGGAAAGGCTATGCTATTTTCTTAAAGCCTTCTCCTACTTTGTGGGCATAATTTATTTTACTTTTCAGAGTGCTAGCCAGCTGCTTATAGGAGCCCCTGGCTTTGAAATTTGCATCACCTGGCCATTCCTAACGATGACTGTGAACAAGCCATAGCCCTCACAAGCAAATTAAGGCCTGAGACCTTGCTAAACGTTATCTGAGAGCTTAAATCTCTTTGGGTGCCCAAACTTTTGCACGGCGCTCCTTTCATTTTTTTCACTCTAAAATTGTACAAAACAAAAAAATATATACTAATCTTGTTTAAACTGTTGAAAAAACATGTTTCTTCTTTAACTTTATGACTTTTGGAGATCAGTTCATCTTCTACTCACTTAATTAATCACAGTAACAGAAATTTTGACCAGGGTTGCCCAAGCTTTTGCATGCCACTGTATATGTGTTTTGGATAGACTCCATCCATATGGCATGGATATCGATTCTCCTTCTGGTAGAAGGAATGATCACCCTTCCCCTTTTGTTCTATTCTCCAGTCTGGCCTTTTAACTATTCTCACCTGCCCATCATCTCCTCGTCTGTCCGCTCCAGCTTCTCTTTCTCGTATTGGCCACTCTCCAGTCCAATCCAATTCCTTCCTCTCCATCCCTTCAGTTTTCCTGTCCAGCAGACTTGACCTATCACCGGCCAGCTATCCTTCTCCTCCTCCGTTACCTTTTTATTCTGGCGTCTCTCCACTTCGTTTCCGGTCCTGGAGGAGAGTCTCGGCCCGACACTTCGGCTGATTATTCATTCCCGTAGATGCAGCCTGACCTGCCGAGTTCCCCTCGCAGTTTGTTTGTGCCGCTTTTAGTGTTTTTGTTGTGAGATATCGTGACGGCGGGTGCGAGGCAAATGTTTTATTACAATATTTTTGAGCCATTGGTGCCTCACTGCATTTCAGTAATGAAGGTGAAGTAGAAGGCGAGTGTGGAGAGCGGGGAACTTGTGGGCAGAAAAAATGGAGATGGAAAGAATCTGAAAGTGAGGTACGAGAGAGCAATGTGGAGAGAAAGGGAGAGGAGAGAGAGAGAGAGAGAGAGAGAGAGAGAGAGAGAGAGAGAGAGAGAGAGAGAGAGAGAGAGAGAGAGAGAGAGAGAGAGAGAGAGATTGAGAGAGAGAGAGAGAGAGAGAGAGAGAGAGAGAGACAGACAGACAGACAGACAGACAGACAGACAGACAGAGAGGGGGGTAACTGGAGGGGATAGTGGGATAGTGGAGAACAGAGACAGAAGAGGGAGACTATGTGTGGAGAGAGAGGCAGGGTGATGAGAGCGATTCCGAATGGCTGGAGAGATCGGAGCCCGAGTTAGACCGAGATATACGGGAAGACACTGGGGCGAGAAAGAGACCAGGCCTGGGCAGAGAGACGTGAGAGAGTGTGCGGACGTGGTAAGTCTTGGATGAGGGTGTGTGGGGAAGAGTGAGTCAGAACCGAGAAAAATGCAGCGTGAGGGTCTAGAGAGCTTTCCGTCACGCATAGCATTCTGGGACTGCAGTGGCACCATTGTAAAGTGCTGCCGAATCATCCAACCCGTCTCGGTGAACTCCTTCCCTTGACCCGACTCCTTCCAAACCCGCATTGGCGTTCTCTCTCCCTCCTAACCTTCTCCGCCACCTCCCTCTCTCTCTCTGATCTCCAACCTCCGTCCTTGTGACGACATTTCCGAATATACCGTTTCCTGTGCTGTATGTTGTTTCGTCGTCGTCGTTAGTTCACCTCTGGAATTTCCAGTTGGTGGACGATTTCCCGCATGTCGCTCTGTCCACAACATCCCTAGACTAATCTAGCTTGGTCCAATCCTTGATGTTATCCAGCCACGTTGTTCGTTGACTTCCTCTTCCTTTCTTTCCCTCCACCTTTCCATATAGCAAGTCCGACAAGATGTTATCGCTCCACTTAACGTGTCCACAATAAGCAAATTTTACCTTCATGATCTTCTCCAGCAATATCCGTGGTCTACCAACTTCGGACAAAACCCTCTCATTTGAAACTTTCTCTACCCAGCTGATCTTCAACATTCGTCTACTGCAGCACATTTCAAAAGCATTAATTCGTTTCATGTCATCCTTCTTCAGGGTCCATGTTTCTGATCCTCACCTCAGCACTGACCACACGAAACACTCGAGGAAGCGGATTCTACTTTTGGATGTCTACCTTCCGTTTGCATAGTAGATCATTTAGCTTCATGAACTCGGTCTTAGCCATAACTATTCTCCTTCTGATCTCAACTTCACATCTCCCGTCATCTGTCAGAAAACTGCCAAGATAATCAAACTTTCGCACCTGTTCATGTCTTGTCCATTGACTTGCAATGATACCATCATGAATGAGTCTTTAGTGTTTGTTTTGCTTACCACCATCGATTTTGTTTTCTTACGGTTGATTTTTAGTCCGTATTCAAGGCCTTTCTCTCACTTTATTGAGCATAATTTGCAGTTCTCTTTCACTGTCAGCTAACAACGCGGTGTCATCCGCATACCTGATGTTTCCCACCGTCCGCTCTCCGATTGGAATACCTGTCTCCTGATGGTCTCATTCCCGGAGTATCCATTCTCCATAGAGGTTGAACAAATCCGGAGAGCCTTACGCCTGGTTTAATGCATGCCCATGGTGATAGCCCATTTTCTGCCCTGACCGCCGCTTTCTGTTTCCAATACAATTTCCTTATTATTTGCAAATTCTCCCATCCCAGATCGTACTTATGCAGCGTCTCTGTTACTTTCTCATGTCTTTCTTTATCAAAAACCTTTTCATAGTCAATAAAGCATAAACAGATGGTCTTTTGTGCCTCAGTGCATCTCTCCAGGAAGTTTCTCATCGCAAATGTTCCTTCCCTTGTTCCTGAGCCTTTACGAAAACCAAACTGTGTTTCCTCAGTTTCACCGCTGATTGTACCTTTCATTCTGCCGAACACTATTTTCAACAGTAACTTGACGCAATGGGACATTATGCTTATCGTCCTGTGTTCGTTACATTTTATCGTCCTTGGCTTTTTTGCTAAGTCGATAAATACCTATTTGAGAAAGTCCTCCGGAAGATATCCTGTCATATAACTGTTTAGTATCGCTGAAAGGTTCGATTTTTCCTTCGGGCCAAGTGATTTCAGAATTTGAGTGGAAATCTTATCTTCACCGGCCGCCTTTCTGACTTTTAGACTCCAAATCGCACTCTCCATCTCTGACATCAATTGTTTTTCTGCTGATTAGTCATTTGATTTGATTGTGGTAAATCCTCAATCCTGCTATCTTCAAATAATTCCGAGATGTACTCAACTCATCTGTCCGTGATCTCTTCTTTATCATGGCATGGATTACCACTACCGTCTTCGATACACCCAGCTGATGGCACAGTCCTCCTTCATTTCCTCATATCCTTTGCCAGTTGGTGAAGGCCTCTATAACCATGACTTCGTTCATACTGCTCAATTTCACCGCACTGTTCATTCATCCAATTCTCTTTCGCTTCCTTACATGTTCTCTGAATCAAGCGGTGCAGGACTTTGTATCGTTCATTATCCTGATGTTTCATCTTATGTTGCTTTAGGTTATGAAATTGAACACTTCTGCGTTTTCCACTGAAGAATATCCTCTCCTCATCGGAACGATAACGCGGCTGCACAAGTCAGATGGGTGGAAACGGATGAACCACAAATCAAGAAAACAACATTATGACCGGATTCTATTGTTCTACGGTTTCGCACGCTTCCCTACTACTAGATTTAAAGGCAAGCCTTTTACTTGTACCTCAGAGTTCCACACATGTGGACTCTCCGTGATATCTTGCTAAAATAAAATATTCTCCAATTGAAATCTGGTGCCGAACTTCATTTTGAAATATCTCTGACAAATTGCTGTAGTCCAGCAGGATCCCGACAAAACGGGGTGGAACGATGGAGTAACTGAGAGTCGCAGAGGCAATTTCGAGTTCGCCACCCTGATCCGGATCCTAGTTCCACCCAAGATGTTCTCCGATTAGTAAATAAATCCAATGGATATAAATATGACTTGAAGAGACGAATGTAACGGAACTTTGATCGCGCTTCTGCCTGCGAGTGACAGGTTTTCCTTTGCAGGACCAGGTCAGTAGATTGAAGGCGGATGGGAAGCAGTGACAGTAAAGCTGATCAGAAATGCGGGGGAGAGAGTTCCCTGTAAGGATAAGGATCAAAACCAGGTATGTAGATCGAAGGAAGATGGTAAGTAATGATTGTAAAGTTGATGAGTGAAATGCGGGGTGTTTTCTCTGTAAAGGTAAAGAAGAAAACGAGAACGAAGCACCCGAAGGTTGAACGAGTAAAGGAATCCCTGGGAGATCCGCTGGTGTCTCCCTGCTGATGAGGTCTGGCTTGTGTGGTTGGAAAAAAGGACGGTGACCCTCTGGGGGTCTTTTTAGTTAAAGAAAATCAAATGTTTTAAACAAGAAACTGCTGACGGAGATCCTACGTGGGATTATGATTATATAATATGGTGTTATTATTTATGCATTTTAATTTGTTTATTTGTACCTGGCTCATCGGAGGGTGTTGTCCTTGCTTTGATAAGTGTTTGTGCGTTGTGTGTGTAGTGTGCGCTGCTGTGCTTGTGTGTAGTTAAATGACAGTAAACTTGACTTGAGTTGAATAAGTGCTGGAGGTAGCTAAACGACACCATCCTACGAAACAACAAAAGGTAAAAAAAGACTGACTGACCAAACCATGTCCAAACAAAAGAAAGGGGAGGCGTCTCTATCCTCACCTAGACAGCCTGTGACCAGGCCGGAATCAGGTCTGGACAAAGTTTTCATGTCAGCAGATGCTACACGACAGAATCAAACACCCCGAACCCGCCTGATAACGCTCAGGCAACTGAAGCAGAGGGGCAAGAGGGGGACAAACGACAAGACAAAGAACTGTGCAAGGCAAGATAAGCCCATTTTTAGCGCCGCTTCTGAACCGTTGAGGGGTCTTAAAAAAGAGGATACGACTATAATTTGCGTATTGGAACAGGAAACGGGGAGAAATAAAAAGAAGCGAATTCAGAACTCGATCCTGTTACATAATATCCAAAAAAGAAATTTATGATTGGCACCACCTCGGTAACTGGGCTATAGACCCCGTCTGGAGTTCGGGCTATGGGACAAATTTGCGAAATATATAACTCCTTGCCTGGAAATGTTGAGATGTTCTGATAAGTGGTGTGCGGAACCCGCTTGGCCTGAAGTACAAAGCGCGTTTGAATTCCCCAGAGGAATTGAGGGGGAAACGATAATGATGGATATTCCGTTACCATGGGGATGCGGTTAAAGGGGACCGTGTTCGTCTGCCCGAGTGGGGCAGTCCGTCAGCATAGTGATTTTGGAGAGGGAACCAGGTGCAGGCAAATATCAGGAGACAATATAACTGACTTCATTTCCCGTTTCCCTGACACTTGATAGACTTGCAGAGCAACTCTACTCTGCTGTACACAGAATTGGAAATACACCTGGACTAAGATGCTAACCAACGACAGTTTATCCTGACAGGCCGACCTCTGATACATTTCCATCGCACCGTCCGATACACTGACACATCTCAGCCGAGCGATCACCAGAAGCTCCTTTCCGTGACTAACAGAGCAGAAACTCTTTCTGTAACTGAACACATCTATTATGGTCCAAAGGACAAGGTGGAAGAAGGGCTTTCGAGAGAGTATCAGAATGAGCGATTTAAACTGCCAAACGTAACCCCTCATGTCACCACAGCCATCAAACACCCTGCAACTCCTGAACTACTCGGACCCGCGCTTCAAAATTCATGGGAGTTGAACCGCACACGGTGTATAACTCTGCATAATACTAACGCTACTCGACAACTTCATTCCGCTCAGGCTGGGTGTATAATATTTCCTTCTTCATCGTTAAAACACAGTTTGACCTGTTTGCTCCGCCCGCTTTGCCTGAGTATGTCGTAGTCTTGTTGCTTTCGCACGCACCTCCCTCTCGGTGGGCGATAAACAAACATCACGAGGGTCTTCCGTCCCACCACAAGACCCTACCCTCTATACGGCTACATGATTTGTCGCTGGAGGCAATGGAAGGCATGAATCCTGTCATAAAAGCACTTTTCGATCAGGAAGGGCTTGTACCAGTCTGCAGTCCTTGTAATTCCCTTATTTTACCAGTTCCGAAACCAGGTCGTGATAATGAGTGACTTTTTTTTTGCAATACTGAAGGGCGATTAGCAAGACAGCATGTCAGGGATTTACTAATGGCAATTTAACCGAACGACAAGGAGCCGCTGACAACCCAGTGCATAACGCTCTGCACAATTACCAGCAGTTGTGAGAGGCATGCCTGGGTGTCTGACATCTGTCGCCGACACTACAATTAAAAAACATAAAACACAGAAACCTACAGCCCATTACAGGCCCTTCGGCCAGCAATGTTGTGCGCACCATGTGACCTGATCTCTTAACTGCTTGTATTTCCCTGGGGCATAAACCTCTACTTTTCAAAGTTCCATGTACCTATCTAAGAGGCTTTTAAAGGCCCTATTGTATTCGCTTCCATCACCGCCGCCGGCAGTGTTTTCCACGCACCCAACACTCTCTGTGTGAAAACTGAACTCTGACATTCCCTCGGTACCTATTTCCAAGCACATTAAAAATATACCCCGCGTATTGGCCATTTTGTCCCGGGGAAAAAAAGCCGCGGGTTAACCACACGATCAATGCCGCTCATCACCTTATACATATAATTATGGTAGAAACGTCCGCTCCTATTAAATGGGATCTCCCTGGTGAAGTGTGTCGGCCCGGAACATTGAATGTTTACTCTTTTGCATAGATTCTGCCCGGCTTGCTGAGCTCCTTAGGATTGTGTGGGTATTACTTTGATTTCCAGCGTCTGCAGATGTTCTCCAGTTTGCGATTGGACTGGGACAACAGTCAACAACATTGGAAACTGCGCTGCCTTCACGAGGCAAAATTAACCCCGGGTCATTACCAACTCCGGAATGCGAAGCTCTTGTCATTTAATCTTGCCAAGCATTTATGTTGTAGTCTTTAAGCTACTCAATCTGATTGGGAGTTAAATTGGACAAGGCTAGAATGACGTCGCTTGGGATTCATGCTGCTTTGGTGTTCACGGTGGCCGGAGATGGGACACAATCCTTACGTATCACTAGAAACATTATTTATGATAAAACATTGAGTTAGTATTAACTGGTGCGAGGTGCATAAATCTATTCAGCGCTCGAAAAGATGTCTGTCGTGTCGACTGTTACTTCCGGCAGCACCGGGCGAGGAGAATCACCGGTGTTGTATAACACTGATCGGTGGCAGGACAGACATCAGTGAGACGGAAGTGGAAATGCGAAAGAGTCAGTATCGTTCCAAAGAAAGCGGTACAACATCTTTCAAAGTAATTTTAATTCGTATTTCCAGTATCATTCATTTATTTTTCATACATCGATACAACTTCCAGGTAGAGCTTAGTTAATTGGAGAGAGAAAAAAAATAAACAAATAACTTTTTCCCGTAGCTCTGGAAGTTGATTAAATTTCAGCGTACATTGATGATCAATATAAATATATGTTCCTGCAATGAGATTCCCTCTGCTCAGTACGCGACCGGACGGAAAGTGTGGTCAGGCAGAAACAGAGAACAGAGGGAAAGAAAGAGACTGTGACGGGGCCTCGGGATCTGAACAGAGATAAAGCCGGAGAGATGCGGGGACAACGAGGGAGCTGGTCGGAGATGGAGATGGGGTTGACAAAGAAGGAAAATAACGCACACACACTCTGTTCCAGACCGATCATGTTTCCCTCACGGTGAAACTCACTAGTCCACGATGATATTAGATTTTGTTCAGATCGGGACCGGACGTGTGGACGGAGAGAAACAGCGAACAGAGGAAACAGATTTTCACGGGACCTCAGGATGTGAACGGAGATAAAGAGGCAGATATGAAAGGACAAAGCGGAGCAGTCCGGAGATGGAAAAGGAGTTGAAAAAGTAAAGAAACACACACACACACACACATACACACACACACACACACACACACACACACACACACACACACACACACACACACACACACACACACACACACACACACACACACACACACACACACACACACACACACACACACCTCCGCTATGTTTCAGTCTGATCACGTTCCCCTCACCGGCGTGGGGGAAGGAGTGAGCGAGGACAACTTGAGGGATATTGGGAGTAAAACTCCGTGAGCGTCACTGAAAATGATGAATCAGAAACAACGGAGAGAATGGAGAAAAGGGAGAGGATTCTTCCTAACTGGACCAACACAGAGTAAAACGCTGTCAGATGTAATGGAGTTTATTACAATAAAACAGGAGGGACCTGACTATATAGACCCTCCATCGGGGTGAATTACAGCTGAGGTGACCGCTACATATTCCATATTCGATGAAGGACACATTTCACCTGTACGGGGTAAACAGCGAGTGAAATATATCATCACAAAAATATGCGTATTTCAGAACGCTCCGTTGTTACCCGTGGTTCTACATATCGGCAAGTGGATAGATTATGGAGGAAACATGGTGTTTGAGTGAAATCTCCCTCAGAAAGAAACAAGTCGCTCTAGGATTTAACGAATTTGGTTAACAGTTCCAGCGGGTATTTCACCGCGTTCTTCAGCTCCTCTCTGAACTTGCTCTGAGTCACGGCGTAAATACATGTGTTGGTGCAGGAGCTGAGGATCTGCAGCATCGTCGCCGTGGAGTCTGCGATATAAATCGGATCCGTGGCCGAGTAACGAGGGATGTTTGCAATCCGTATGTAAATATCAAATACCGCCCGTGTTAACCACAGAAATATAAAACTACCGGTTATACTGAATAGTAAAACGACCGATTTCCTTCGGTTCTCCATCTCCGGGTCCTTGTCATTCTTTCCGATACTGCGGCCCCGGAAACCCATCCGGACTTTATTGGCGGAAAAAATCCGTCTAACTGTCAGAGCATTGAACAATAAAATCAGAACAAACGGGAGACAAGGCAGGAAAATACGATGAATCATCTCAAATGCGGCCCACGAGGGAGACGTATAGAAACTCTCTTTGGTCACACAACCATAGAAAACGCCATTACTTATTAACCAAGGATCCAAAGTAAAGTAGAAAGTGACACTTTCTAAGTTGCCCAGAACACTCACTGTCCCAATAACCACAGCCGCCGTCCCTTCGGTGCAATATTTTGTTTTCAGCTTTTCACAACAAATGGCCACAAATCTGTCACAGGTGAACGCGACTGTCAGCCAGACAGAGACCCCGGTGCTTGCTATGAGCAGGCAACGAACAACCCTGCAAACGGGAGTTCGATGGAGGAAGGAAAACCTAAAGTATATGAGAACAGTCCACTTCAGCAGAGGGTCAGAGATAACGACCAGGAGATCGGCCGCTGCCATTCCCAGCAGGTAGCGAGTGATGCATTTGGAGAGACCGCACTTTCCCCGGGACAGGATAACAATCGCCACCAGGTTCACTGCAAGAGGGAAGGAAAGAAGCAGAGAAATTACTGACTTGTCAGGCAATACAGCAACATTTTAATAGTATTAGACTTGATCTTGTATTTTTCCCCCCTGCTACAAATGGTGGAATCCGGACATATGAAGCCACTGAGAGTGCGCAATATCGGCATGACCGAGAACTTTCCGCCAGTTCTGTAAATGGGTTAAATTGACAGCTGTCTTAATGCCCCCTTGTCCGCAGTAAATATCACTGGCTCTGACCGGCAGAGGAATGAAATGAAATCCACATCTGCAGAGTCCCATTCGCGTCGTTCCGTCACTCAGTCAGGCAATTCACAGTCGATTCATACGGACAGAACAGAAGGTTGGCTCGTTCCCACGGATGCTGTGTAGCCCGGTGTCCTCCTGTGCAGACATTTCCATTCACAATTATTCAATGATATCGAGGCAGCGGTGAGGATTTCAGTCAAAGGCAGCATCTCGGCTCCAATATGGAGCGCTGTCTGCTACGAAAGCAATGGGATTAATATTGTCAGCGCCTTCCGCCCATGACTGAAATGCGGGGACTGGGCAGGTGGCTGTGGAAACAAGTAGCGAGAGAAATACTTCGGAACATCGGAATTAACTCTCATATTCCGCCGGTTGCAGGTTTGACAGCGGCTTACCGGGAATCCCAACGGCTGAAATAACAGGGTAGTAAATGTCTTCAATCCGCCAGATTACTGGATATCCCATTTGAGTGACGCAGTGAACGCGATTGCTCTGAATTCCACAGCTCGACAAGACACTCTGGGCTGACGTACTGCAACAGGCTCTGATTTATACAGGGGATCGATCTCCAGTGACAAGGTCCCACCTTTGAGCGTTGTTATTGAACAAACAAATTACATCACCGGCGGTGTCTCAGGTGCAAATACTGTTGGCATGGAGCAGGAACACGTCAGTATCACTGGCATTACCTCAGTCAGATCCCTCTGTAATTCGATCAAAATGTGCAATGAGACCAGTAAATGAGCAGTGAGCGGCTTCATTTGCAACATTCCACTGTTGAAATAACAGCGGTCACGCCGGCTCACATTTTCCAACCTGAAACTTTAATTATGATTCTCTTTCCACAAGCATCCCGGAATCGATGTTTCCAGCATTTTCGGCAATTTTCACTGTCACGCCAGGTGGTTCATCTACAAATAGATCCCGTTTCCCTTCGGTGTGCTCTGGATCCAGGCACACATGAAAACCCTCCCAGTCTTCGCCTGCAGACGTTAATTTTATTCTTACACAGCAGCCCCACTTTGTCCGCACAGACACCAAACCCACCCCACCCCGTCCCACCTGTGTGCCATCAGATATAAAACATACCCGCTGTGTACAGAGAAACCCTGTCCAGTTCCCCATCAGACACCAAACACACCGCACCCCGTCCCACCATGTGCCATCAGATATAAAACATACCCGCTGTGTACAGAGACACCCTGTCCAGTTCCCCATCAGACACCAAACCCACCCCACCCCGTTCCAGCATGTGGCATCAGATATAAAACATAACCGCTGTGTACAGAGGCACCCTGTCCAGTTCCCCATCAGACACCAAACCCACCCCAACCCGTCCCACTATGTGCCACCAGATATAAAACATACCCGCTGTGTACAGAGACACCCTGTCCAGTTCCCCATCAGACACCAAACCCACCCCACCCCATCCCACCGTGTGGCATCAGATATAAAACATACCCGCTGTGTACAGAGACACCCTGTCCAGTTCCCCATCAGACACCAAACCCACCCCACCCCATCCCACCATGTGTCATCAGATATAAACATACCCGCTGTGTACAGAGACACCCAGTCCAGTTCTCCATCAGACACCAAACCGACCCCACCCCGTCCCACTATGTGTCATCAGGCATAAAACATACTCGCTGTGTACAGAGACACCCTGTCCAGTTCCCCATCAGACACCAAACCCACCCCAACCCGTCCCATTATGTGCCACCAGATATAAAACATACCCGCTGTGTACAGAGACACCCTGTCCAGTTCCCCATCAGACACCAAACCCACCCCACCCCGTCCCAGCATGTGGCATCAGATATAAAACATACCCGCTGTGTACAGAGACACCCTGTCCAGTTCCCCATCAGACACCAAACCCACCCCACCCCATCCCACTGTGTGTCATCAGATATAAAACATACCCGCTGTGTACAGAGACACCCTGTCCAGTTCCCCATCAGACACCAAACCCACCCCACCCCAGCCGACCATGTGTAATCAGATATAAAACATACCCGCTGTGTACAGAGACACCCTGTCCAGTTCCCCATCAGGCACCAATCCCACCCCACCCCATCCCACTGTGTGGCATCAGATATAAAACATACCCGCTGTGTACAGAGACACCCTGTCCAGTTCCCCATCAGACAACAAACCCACCCCACCCCGTCCCACTATGTGCCATCAGATATAAAACATACCCGCTGTGTACAGAGGCACCCTGTCCAGTTCCCCATCAGACACCAAACCCACCCCACCCCATCCCACCATGTGTCATCAGATATAAAACATACCCGCTGTGTACAGAGACACCCTGTCCAGTTCCCCATCAGACACCAAACCCACCCCACCCCATCCCACCATGTGTCATCAGATATAAAACATACCCGCTGTGTACAGAGACACCCTGTCCAGTTCCCCATCAGACACCAAACCCACCCCACCCCTTCCCACTATGTGCCATCAGATATAAAACATACCCGCTGTGTACAGAGGCACCCTGTCCAGTTCCCCATCAGACACCAAACCCACCCCACCCCATCCCACCATGTGTCATCAGATATAAAACATACCCGCTGTGTACAGAGGAACCCTGTCCAGTTCCCCATCAGACACCAAACCCACCCCACCCCATCCCACCATGTGTCATCAGATATAAAACATACCCGCTGTGTACAGAGACACCCTGTCCAGTTCCCCATCAGACACCAAACCAACCCCACCCCATTCGACCATGTGTAATCAGATATAAAACATACCCGCTGTGTACAGAGACACCCTGTCCAGTTCCCCATCAGACACCAAACCCACCCCACCCCCGTCCCAGCATGTGGCATCACATATAAAACATACCCGCTGTGTACAGAGACACCCTGTCCAGTTCCCCATCAGACACCAAACCCACCCCAACCCGTCCCACTATGTGCCACCAGATATAAAACATACCCGCTGTGTACAGAGACACCCTGTCCAGTTCCCCATCAGACACCAAACCCACCCCACCCCGTCCCAGCATGTGGCATCAGATATAAAACATACCCGCTGTGTACAGAGACACCCTGTCCAGTTCCCCATCAGACACCAAACCCACCCCACCCCATCCCACTGTGTGTCATCAGATATAAAACATACCCGCTGTGTACAGAGACACCCTGTCCAGTTCCCCATCAGACACCAAACCCACCCCACCCCAGCCGACCATGTGTAATCAGATATAAAACATACCCGCTGTGTACAGAGACACCCTGTCCAGTTCCCCATCAGGCACCAATCCCACCCCACCCCATCCCACTGTGTGGCATCAGATATAAAACATACCCGTTGTGTACAGAGACACCCTGTCCAGTTCCCCATCAGACAACAAACCCACCCCACCCCGTCCCACTATGTGCCATCAGATATAAAACATACCCGCTGTGTACAGAGGCACCCTGTCCAGTTCCCCATCAGACACCAAACCCACCCCACCCCATCCCACCATGTGTCATCAGATATAAAACATACCCGCTGTGTACAGAGACACCCTGTCCAGTTCCCCGTCAGACACCAAACCCACCCCACCCCGTCCCATTATGTGCCATCAGGTATAAAACATACCCGCTGTGTACAGAGACACCCTGTCCAGTTCCCCATCAGACACCAAACCCACCCCAACCCGTCCCACTATGTAGGATCAGATATAAAACATACCCGCTGTGTACAGAGACACCCTGTCCGGTTCCCCATCAGACACCAAACCCACCCCAACCCGTCCCACGATGTAGGATCAGATATAAAACATACCCGCTGTGTACAGAGGCACCCTGTCCGGTTCCCCATCAGACACCAAACCCACCCCAACCCGTCCCACGATGTAGGATCAGATATAAAACATACCCGCTGTGTACAGAGACACCCTGTCCAGTTCCCCATCAGACACCAAACCCTACCCTCCCCGTCCCACTATGTGCCATCAGATATAAAACATACCCGCTGTGTACAGAGGCACCCTGTCCTGTTCCCTATCAGGCAGCAAACCCACCCCACCCCGTCCCACTATGTGCCATCAGATATAAAACATACCCGCTGTGTACAGAGACACCCTGTCCAGTTCCCCATCAGACACCAAACCCTCCCCACCCCGTCCCAGTATATGCCATCAGATATAAAACATACCCGCTGTGTGCAGAGACACTCTGTCCAGTTCCCCATCAGACACCAAACCCACCCCACCCCGTCCCATTACGTGCCATCAGATATAAAACATACCCGCTGTGTGCAGAGACACTCTGTCCAGTTCTCCATCTAACCTGGAGGACATCGATGTTCTCGTCATTGTGATCAGCGTCTCCATGATTATGATTATTTCCGTTATCTTGAAGTCCAAATCTGTCCATGTACACCCGCCCCCATCTCTTAAACTGTCTTCTCGGTTGAATCTACCTGAGGAACGGTTAGAAGCTGAACTACTGTGGCGTTCAATTAGCTGTTGGAATATAATGGGCGGATAAGACCATTCACTGCCCTGTGGGTTCCGAGCGCAATCATCAACACGTTTGTCTCTGGTGTAAATACCGGCATCATTGAACAGAATATTCTCTGCCGAGTATAGATTCCATTCGGTACACAGAGGTCTTCATCTGCTGCTTTAACATAAATAATAAACTTGTCCTTGTCATTCCCTCGTAGGTGCCCTTGTAGAAATAAATGCAGGACTGCCAACACAGATGCCTTGTGCAGGAAGGCACAGAGTCGACTGTACTTCCTTAGAAGGTTGGCGTCATTCAATGTCTGCAGTGAGATGCTGAAGATGTTCTATAGGTCAGTTGTGGAGAGCGCCCTCTTCTTTGTGGTGGCGTGTTGGGGAGGAAGCATTAAGAAGAGGGACGCCTCACGTCTTAATAAGCTGGTAAGGAAGGCGGGCTCTGTCATGGGCAAAGTACTGGAGAGTTTAACATCGGTAGCTGAGCGAAGGGCGCTGAGTAGGCTACGGTCAATTATGGATAACTCTGAACATCCTCTACATAGCACCATCCAGAGACAGAGAAGCAGTTTCAGTGACAGGTTACTATCGATGCAATGCTCCTCAGACAGGATGAAGAGGTCAATACTCCCCAATGCCATTAGGCTTTACAATTCTACCGCCAGGACTTAAGAACTTTTTAAAAGCTATTATTAATGCTTTTTGAGACGGTGATTTAGATGCATATCATATTTTTTTTTACTGAGTTAAGTATTGTATGTAATTAGTTTTGCTACAACAAGTGTATGCGACATTGGAAAAAAAAAGTTGAATTTCCCCATGGGGATGAATAAAGTATCTATCTATCTATCTATCTATCTATCTATCTATCTATCTATCTATCTATCTATCTATCTATCTATCTATCTATCTATCTATCTATCTATCTATCTATCTATCTATCTATCTATCTATGCAGTAGGCTGCAAGCTGAAAATGAAGACAGAGTTTATATGCATTTCACATGAAATAAAGAACTAGTGAGAAAGAACGACAGAAGTGTAGAGACATGCAACCAACGGGAGACATTCAGTCGGATAATATGAGAGTGTTGGTTTAAATCTCTGCTTGATTGTCGCCGGTGTAGTGTTGAAGGGTGGTTCATTTTATACCAAACTGTCTCCGCTGCATTTTGTAGATATCAGACCCTGGTACAGATTGAGAGTGTGGGTTTCATTCTGTATCTGTCAGTCTCTGTTACAGTGTGAGATTGTGGGTTTAATTCTGCATCTGTCAATCTCTGCTACAGTGTGAGAGTGTGGGTTTCATTCTGTATCTGTCAGTCTCTGCTACAGTGTGAGGGTGTGGGTTTCATTCTGTATCTGTCAGTCTCTGTTACAGTGTGAGATTGTGGGTTTCATTCTGCATCCGTCAATCTCTGCTACAGTGTGAGAGTGTGGGTTTCATTCTGTATCTGTCAGTCTCTGCTACAGTATGAGAGTGTGGGTTTCATTCTGTATCTGACAGTCTCTGCTACAGTGTGAGATTGTGGGTTTCATTCTGCATCTGTCAGTGTCTGCTGCAGTGTGAGATTTTGGGGCTCAGTCTTTATCTGTCTGTCTCTTCTCGAGCATTGCATATCAGCTCTCTACCTGTGAGCCTCTGATTCAGTGTGAGCGGGTGTATTATCCTCCTTTTTTCCGCTGTTCCTCAAATCTAGTAAATATACCTAAAATAGATTCTGTATTCCCTGAGCTATTTTTGGAAGAAGAATCTCTTGCAGTTGGTTTATGTTAAAATTGTGAGAGAGACAGCGCTTTAATTAATTATGACTATTGTATGAAGCAGTACATCCTAATAGAGTCATATGACCGTTTAATATAATAGAGTCATATGACCGTTTGGCCCGGCATCATTCTACACGCGATTCGTTGCTAAACCACAGGGAGCCAAACGAACAGCACCTGCTCTGTAAATTTCAATGGTTTGGCAGGACAATCTTTGAAATGTTGAATGTAGATAAGGAAAATAAATATTTTAATTAATTTAATTAGGTGCATAACTAAATTCATAAATTGCTTGAAATAAAGTCCACCCAGAGGTAGCGAGTTTCATGTTCGAGCAGCATTTCTCTCACAGTTCTAAATTGCGCCCTTCACCGTGTCTTCCGCACTCTTATATTTGCCGGTTCTGTCACATATTCCTCAATGTTCACCGGACCGTGAATTAACTAGAGTTATTTCCCACTCACAAAGAATATAATATTCATTTCGATCTTCTTATTACGGCCTCAGACTGCTCTGCAATATTCCATGCATTTTGCATTGATAAAATTGTGTCAGCCTTGTTCCGTGCAGCACTGAAAGCGTTTATGAGTGGGGATGCGAGGGAAACTCAAGTTTCACATTTGGAATCATCCAAAGCTACACTCTGCAGCACGCGGTTGATGGAAGAATCCTGAGAATTTGGCGTCACTGATTACGTCACTGCACAGCCGGGAATGCCCCCCCCGTCAGGGACATGATGGCGCGGAAGAGTTGCTCCAGTGTTGCAGGATACAGTGTCCTATATTACAACCATCAGTGCAGAAGAACGAGATGAATGGGGGTTGAATGGACAGAAGATGATGAACAGATTGATATTACAATGGGAACAAATCACCTGGACATGTTGGGATCATGGAACAGCAGAGAACAGGAACAAGCCCTGTGACTCACTACTCCTGCGCTGAACACGATACCGAATGAGACTAAACTCTGTTGACTGTACATGACCCATCTCCATTCATTCACTGCGTGTGCATGTGTTACGCCAACAACGTCGTAAACAACAACGTATTACCGACTGCCACACTTGACAGATTTTCCAGGTACCCAGCATTATTTGTGAAAAAATCACAAACTTGTCCCGCGCATCTCTTCTAAGCTACTCTCCTCTCGCGTTTAATACAGACCATCGTCCACTTGTTCTACCTTGCTGTGGAAGAACTTAAGACTCTTTGGATACGCAGGGGTTAACCTAATCGCTTATGAATGCTCTTAAAATTTAGCTAGGCTCTGAGTTGCAAGTCTTAGAATCCAGTCCTTGCTAAAGTGTAAACAGGAATGCTATGGCGCCATATTGACGTCATGTTCTTGTTGAAAATTAGTCCGAAGTTCAAAGTCACGTTGTTTGTTACAATCTAGTACTAAGTTCACAGTCAAGCAATGTTATTCTTCAGTGTTTTTAGTCACCTACACTGTGTGTATATAATGAATCGGGTCTGCAAGATAAGCAGAGCCCCTGAGCACCGCTTTTAGGTGGAAGGAGGCTCTACATGATATCATGCAATAAAGTCCTTCAGTCTGAAACAATTCTCTGAATCGGCCTGAATTAATCTGACTGCTGCACCTGAAATTTATCCGGAACGCTTGGCCACAACAATTCACCTTCTAGGCCTCTCATAACTCCATCAGGTTCTGCCAGATCTCCCCCCGCCCCAGCCTCTGTGTCCAGCAAGGCCAGGTCGAGGGGCCATTCAACAGTCCTCTCGTTGACGGACCGGAAGTGGAAGGAGTGAGCAGTTTCGATTTCATTGGCGTTAACCTCTTTGAGGATCCATCCCGGGCCCAATATATTGATGCAGTCTCAAAGAGAGCACGACTGCGGCGATAGTTCATTTAGAGATTGAGAGGAATCGGTCTGTCATGGAGGACTCTCGCACATTTCGACAGATGTACCGTGGAGAGCATTCTGACTGAAAGCATCACCGTCCGCCATGGAGGGGCCGCTGCACAGGATCAGATCAGTCTGCTGAAAATGTTTTCTCGCAAGGCTGCATCATAGGCGCCAGCCTCCCAAGCACCCAAGACATCTTCAAAAGGCGATGCCTCAAAATGCTGTATCCATCAGTAAAGAGTTCTCCCCACTCCCCTCGCTCGCCCAGAGGGCACAGGGACCCGACCACACACACTCAGGAGCAGCTTCTTCCATCCGCAATCAGATTTGAGAATGGAGATCGATCCGCTGATGAAATCTTCCTCTGTATTTTTCTCTTTCGTTCTGCACCATATATTTAATTTATTTCTGTACAGACAGTAGTTATTGTAATTTACAGCTGTGTTATTCTGTAATGCAATGCAGGGTTACCGCATGACGGCAAAAGCACGTGACACGCATACGGGTCCTGTCTGACTGCAGCTGTGACAGACGGAATGACCTGAGTGACGGGACCTTTGATGACGACGTCACTTTCTTGAGGAGGCGCCTCCTGTAGATATTGCTCACTCCGAGAAACGATGTGCTTGTGATGAGTTGGACAGCTTCACTACTTCGTTAAGAGAGTGGGGAGTGAGGGACATCAGGCACCTCGAAGCCCAGAGGCAGAAGCAGGAAGATGTTGGAGCAGGGCTGTGCACAGCTGGACTGTGGCTCCCAATTCTGGTTCCGGCAATTTAGGATGGATGTGGACGTCTCCGTCATGTAGCCGAGAATATTCCTGGGAATATTTCCACCGGTAAGGGACCTCAGACGCAGGTTAGACTGGAAAAGCTGTTATTACTCGTCCTGGAGCAGAGAAGCTGAAGAAGTGTACAAAGGATGTAATAAATCCAGTCAAGAAGAAAGGAAGAGCTTACGAAAGTTTCAAAAAGCTAGGTAATGATAGAGAGCTGGAAGTTTATAACGTTAGCAGGAAGGAGCTCAAGAAAGAAATTAGGAGAGCTGGAAGGGGCCATGAGAAGGCCTTGATGGACAGGATTAAGGAAAACCCCAAGGCATTCTACAAGTAGGTGAAGAGAAAGAGCATAAGAAATGAGAGAATAGGACCAATCAAGTGTGACAGTGGAAAAAAGTGTATAGAACCGGGGGAGATAGCGGAGGTACTTAATGAGTACGTTGCTTCAGTATTCACTACGGAAAAAGGATCTTGTCGATTGTAGGGATAAGCTACAGCGGACTGAAAAGCGTGAACATGTAAATATTAAGGAAGATGATGTGATGGAGCTTTTGGAAAGCATGAAGTTGGATAAGTCACCCGGACTGTTCAAGGCCTACAGCAGCAACGATCCCCATCCGAGGCAATGTGTTATTTCCTTGAGCAAGGGACTTATTCAGTCCACCCAGCAGAAAGTGGGTACTGGCAAACTGCTGGGGGCTAACCTCTCGGTAGGCTGGCGCCCTGTCCGGAGTGGGGGCAGTCTCACGCCACAGAAACCGGCATTAGCACCGGCCTGATGAGCCTATTTTTAAAAAGTACACGCTCGCAAAATAAATGCCAGACAATACACCAAAGCCAAGTAAATAATGGCAACGTTATACTTCTTAGTGATGGGTTAATGAAAAAAGATAACCGAAAGGCGCCAAATCAGTAAGTTTATCAGATTGTGCATCTAATATTTTAATACGTTGGAGCTCACGCCTCCGGTTCCATCCACAAAGACGTTCGGCCACGAAGCGAACCGCCGACGTCCAGTATCCACCGCCCTGGAACCGCTGTTAGCTCTTCACACGTCCGTCCTCCTCGCTCGCCTCCCGGAAAAGACCGCGAACTCCCTCTCAGCTCACACATACGAGATAGCATGACAATTCTCCATTGGTTAGTTCAACCTCTTATCCACAGTTATAATCCAAACATTCCAGATACAGAAACCCGTTACAGCATTAAGCAACATTACGGAGAAGTCATTTTGTTTGCCTGAACAGTTAACATCACAGTTACTGGTACTGAGAGTCCCACATAGGGATAACTTACAGCGGCCTGAAAAGCCTGAACATGTAGGTATTAAGGAAGAGGATCTGCTGGATCTTTTGGAAAACATCAAGTTGGATAGATCACCGGGACTAGTTGAAAGCCTACAGCAGCAACGTTCCCGAAATCATCCAACGCTACATCGACGATTGCATAGTTGCTGCTTCCCGCACTCGTGCTGAGCTCGTCCATTTATTCAACTTTGCCTCCAACTTCCACCCTGCCCTCAAATTTACCTGCTCCATTTCGACAACTCTTTTCCCTTTCTCCAGCTCTATCTCCATCTCCCGAGACAGTCTATCCACTGGTATATTTAATAAACCTACAAACTCAAACTTCCAACTGCTCTCTGAATCTGTTCTGGGTCACTCCGTAGATAAATGTATTTGTGCAGCTGCTGAAATTCTGAATCACAGAACCTGCGAACTGTGCCTGAAAAAGCCGAATGGACATTTCCAGGTCTGTGTAGAGGCATCGCATGAGAATGAAGACCAGAGTGGTTGTCGCCCAACAGAGAAGGAAACTCGCCGACAGGCTGAAGAGCAGAATGATGGATTGTCTCCGACTCTCCATCTCTGGATCTCGCTGTTTCCCGGAATTTCCCCATTATCATAACATTATGCATCTTTATTAAGCCATCCGCGAATTGCCTGGCTCAAAGAATAAAATGCCTTCTGCCGAACCTCTCCCTGTAACTCAAGCCCTGGAGTTCCGGCAGCATCTTTGTAAATATTCTTTACATTCCGTTCAGCGTACTTCGGCCTTTCCTATAACAGGGCGACCAAAACTGTTCACAGAACTACAAGCGCAGTATCTCCAAGGAGAGAGGTAGTGTAATTGACGTGCGCATCTACGCTTCTTTCTAGAGGCTTTAGTTATTATTCGATTGCAAGGTCAGATTCAGAAACCAAGATCTCGCACCCCAGCAACCTTCCCTCTGTTTTATTTTACTGCTTCGGGGACAAACCATTGCTCTGAGCAGAACATTGTTACCCGGTCTTAAAAGTGCTCGGCACTTGTAATGTTTGTTTTATATGTAATATCCATGTCAAACAATGATAAAACACAACACAACACAGGTAACGGCTGTCAGGCAGTCACCTCTGACAGGGGGTATGCCAAAGTGAAATGTTCTGACTGATCGGCGTTGGTGGTTTCTGTCTTAATTGTGACCATTTTTGACAGTGTTGCAACCTGAAATAATGACAACGCAAATAGGTTGAAGCTCTAAAATGTTCCAATGTAAATGTGGTACGTTTAGTATTTAGCACATTTATGGATTATATTCAGTAATACAGTTAATTTCACGGTATTTCATAATTATATCAACAATGATTTCAAAAAAATATTTACGGAGTGACCCATTTCAGTTCTGGCGCAGCTGAGTACACGCGCATCTGCGAGGGGACAGTGCTGACACCGAAGAACATAGATCAGAATTTGAGACTGGAAAAACTTGGGAATTGTCAAAGAGTAGAAAATGGAGCGTCCTTTAATTGAACAGCGCTGGGAGGGGAAAATGAGTTTACCTTTTAGAAAGATGGAAGAGAAATTTTTGGTGGAAATTGGTAAATTTGCAACTGGGCGCTCAGCCTCTGGAAGATGCGTGCGCGAGTGTTTGCGGAGCGACAAGAGTCTCTGGATCACGGCCGTGGCGGCGCATCGTTTATGGTGAAATGGAATCCTACCGCACGGCCGCGCCATTGGAATCCCTGTCTTTAGACGAGTCACTTTCACCCTTCCCTAGCAAGCCGGCCTCGGTGACGAAGCACACAACACTACTGAGTTGCTGTCAAACCTCATTTGTTTCACAAATGTCCTTTAGGGATGGAGATTATTCGCCTTTATCTGGATCTTATGTGACTGTAGACACAAGAATACTGCGGATTGTTACGTTAATCATCCGATCGGGAAAATTAGAGAGACGGTAATAATATCAGAATTGCCTGTGATGTTCACTTCCCGTGAACCTGAACCAGAAAAGGGAACAGAGTTTCACAAGTTGAAATCAAAGATATTTCCTGCCAGTTTAAACTTTAATCTTCTGCTCACGTGACAGGGTTGGAAGGAATGAGGTCCGCTAATGACGGAGGTTTTGCTGGACATGGGTTGTTTGTGCTGTGTCTGTACAATTCGAGGTCTCACGTCTCAAATGAGAAGACTACAGGCAGTTCCAGTGACAAGTCTGCATGAACCAGGTTAAAATATTAACAGGGCAGGAGACTGAGAGGAACGAGACGGCATTTTAGGGATTTTTAATAAACACCGATTAAAATCACATCAGCAGTAGCAGAGAGCGGCTGGAGGTCTCTGCTTCCGTATAAGTAATCGAAAGACACTTACCCGGGCTGCAGGCAATTGTAATCACTGTGTAACAAATAGCCCTCTCTTCAGGCATTGTTAATCCAAGGCTGTTAGTATTTGCAATTGTTTTCGGAATATTTCCAATTTCTAAATATCATAACAGTTGTAAATAGCCACTAAGTAAACTCAAACAGTTATAACAACGCCCAGAGAGCAAATTTCTTTTACGCCTGCAGAGAAAAACTCTTCACGGATCACACGTTGTTGAGAGTCCACCGCGTCTGGATGTTTCCATCCTCAATCTAGCTGAAGCACAGAATGGCATTCTTTTATAGAATAATCGGTTACTAATGATGAAAACAACTTGTACATTACTACTATTTACTACAAATAATTACTACTAATTAGCATTTATTTCTCTGTTTTAGCGAACCATAATGCCAATGGGGAAATAACACGCCTTATTTCATTGAACTGAAAACAACACCAGTCTTGTAGCCTCAAGGGACGGCTAACGCTGGGACTACATCACCTTTGCCCAGTAACTCGTTTTATTGCACATGTTAAATACAACAAAATAATGCAGAAAGTCATGGGAAAAGTAAAGGCAAACAAATGAGGTAACAGCAAATTTCACTTTTGCCCAGTAACAAGCCTTATTGCATTTCGTTGCAGCTGTCGTCCCTTTCATCGGTGAAGACACAGTGGATGTAGGAACTGTTTCCAGCGTCACCCCTCTGTGGGAGTGGGGAAGATGTTGTGCAGTGGTGCATTGGGGCCACCCGGTGGTCCGTGTGTCCGTGTGTGTTGCTATTGTAGTGGCTGTGAAGCTGGTATTGTGGCGGTGAAGCTGGTATTGTGGCTGTGAAGCTGGTATTGTGGCGGTGAAAAGTACTCGGGGTGAGCCATCATATTACTCATCACTGCAAATCCCTCTGCAACAGAGTCAGTCAGTTTTTCAATGTTCGTCATCAGTCGGGTCATACTATCCGTAAACTCCCTGTCGGTTGCCTCCATACGCTCCGGTATTTGCTTTTTTTAAATCCTCCTGCACGAGAGTCAACAGCTGTCCGTCGTTTGGCAATTTCCTTTTAAGTTTTTCTAGTCGCACCAACGCGCACCAAATCCTTCACGGCGAGGTTCGACACCAAACATGTCGCTTGATTTCGGTAAATGTGGCCTGCGCATGCCCAGTAGGAGGAGATTCGCCCAAATAACCATTTTAATGTGGACGGAGGTACTTTCAAAAACGCCTCTTGTGGACGCCTATCGTTTTTACACGAAACCGGCGTTTTCAATATTATCCGGTATAATGTGGGTGTAGCTTATGACTCACTTACATTGCTCCGGTGACTTGTTCCTGGATATGATACATTGACATTAATGTTTTGTTTTTTTGGCGCAAACACTCACTGTTTGCACTGTCACCGAGTCAGTCACAAACACAGATGTTGGTAAGTATGCGGAGCGAAATGTAAACCAATGAACCGAGCATTGCAGACATTGTCCGCTGCATACTGGAGAGAGAGAGCAAAATAGAAAGCATTGCATCAACATCGGTTTTAATGCAACTAGGTACCAGTAAAAATATTACAGAGTCACCAGGTTGGATTTCAGAAAGAAATTGATTCGGGGAAAAAGTGCGTATAAAACTGCTAAAGTTACGTATTTAAGTGTGTACCTCTAATATACATTATAACGTATCTGTATCAAATTTCCTACTTGTTCTGTGGATTTTGAAATGATGAAGTAACGGACAAAGCCGATGTTGAATCCACCCAAGGAACAGTGAGATGCTGAACTTCTGTGGCGCGCAATTCGCTGTAGGAATACAATGGGCTGATAAGGCTGCCATTCACTGCCCTGTGGGGTACGAGCACAACCATCCACCCGTTTCTTCCCGGTGTGAATACCGGCATAATTTAACAAAATACTTTCAGTCATCTAAAGATTCCAAACCGATTCTTCTCATGGTTGAAAGTAAAAATGCCCGTGTTCTTGGCATTATCTTCGCAGTGCCCTGCAGAAATAAATGCAGGACCGACAAGTAGGGCCACACCATCACATAAAGCCATATTAAAAGCCATTATTAGCACACACACACACACACACACACACACACACACACACACACACACACACACACACACACACACACACACACACACACAACACACACACACACACACACACACATACACACACACACACACCACACACACACACACACACAACACACAACACACACACACACACACACACACACACACACACACACACACACACACACACACACACACGCACGCACACACACACACACACACACACACACACACGCACACACGCGGGCGCGCAGGCAAACGAGTATCAGCACATGTATTAAATTCTTCGTCGATCTCCCAGTTCATGACTTTCTCATCCCAGTCGGAACGCGTTGAATACGATATTTCACGGTGGGGTCAGAATATCGATTAAAGGATTGAAGAAAAAAAAGTGAAATTGAAACAGCTGCAACGCCATTTTGTAGAAACAAGGATTATTCACAGCAGAATTAAAGAAGAACAATAAATTGGGAGAACAGAGTAATAGGATTGAGCATGCAGTTGACTACAAAGTAAAAATGAAGAGAAGGTTACAGTGCTACAGTGTGAGAGTGTAGGTTTTACTCTGTATCTGTCAGTCTCTGTTACAGTGTGAGAGTGAGGGTTTCACTCTGTATCTGTCGGTCTCTGCCAGTGTGAGAGTGTGGGTTTCATTCTGTATCTGTCAGTCTCTGATACAGTGTGAGAGTGTGGGTTTCATTCTGTATCTGTCAGCCTTTGTTACAGTGTGAGAGTGTGGGTTTCATTCTGTACCTGTCAGTCTCTGTTACAGTGTGAGAGTGTCGGTTTCATTCTGTATCTGTCAGTCTCTGCTACAGTGTGAGAGGGTGGGTTTCATTCTGTATCTGTCAGTATCTGCTGCAGCGTGAGAGTGTGAGTTTCATTCTGAATCTGTCAGTCTTTTTACAGTGTGAGAGTATGGGTTTCATTCTGTATCTGTCAATCTCTGTTACCGTCTGAGAGTGTGGGTTTCATTCTGTATCTGTCAGTCTTGTTACAGTGTGAGAGTGTGGGTTTCATTCTGTTTCAGTCAGTCTCTGTTACAGTGTGAGAGTGTGGGTTTCATTCTGTATCTGTCAGTCTCTGCTACAGTGTGAGAGTGTGGCTTTCATTCTGTATCTGTTAGTCTCTGTTACAGTGTGAGAGTGTAGGTTTCATTCTGAATCTGTCAGTCTCTGCTACAGTGTGAGAGTGTGGGTTTCATTCTGAATCTGTCAGTCTTGTTACAGTGTGAGAGTGTGGGTTTCATACTGTATCTGTCAGTCTCTGTTACAGTGTGAGTGTGTGGGTTTCATTCTGAATCTGTCAGTCTTGTTACAGTGTGAGATTGTGGGTTTCAGTTTTTATTTGTCCGCCTCAGCTTCACCGTGATCTTGGTAACTGATATTGTCCTTCCCAACTCAGTCTGGTCCAAGCCAAACACCCGGCGCAGACCACCAGGTCACAGGCTGTTCCTTCTCATCTGAAAATGGTTTGCTTTCGATCATCAAAAACAAAACAACTCATTGTGTCCACCTGTAGTTGTTTTGATGAAACCATCCCTGAGAACGGACCTCCATTCCTGCGATCACATGGCAAGAACAAAAGCATCTTCTTTGTCTATTTCCATTGCCTTTGCCTCGTTCCTGTTCACTGCTCTGCAGATTATGGCTTTCTGAACAACATATATGTTCGTCTGTCGATATGCGTGTCTGCACATCGACCTATCTATCCATCTATCTCACTAACTATCTGACCGTCTGTCGGTGTGCCTGTCCTCTGCCTGCCTGTTTCTCAGTCTCTTTGTCTGTGTAACTATATATCTTTCATCTACTTCTTCCCAGATATTGTGACTTTGATCAAGCGCACATCACAAGAGTGCGGACAATGAGAAGCCGTTTTGAATATTTAAATACTTCTTTTCTCAATCTTACCGGATTGATATCCATAAGGTAGATACGCTGTGACATGGGAGTGATGTCAGTTCATCATTCAATTGTCACTTCAAAGGTATTTACAAAGGCCGACTGAATTTCATGACCCAGTAGACAGCGAGTCGGCAGAGTGTAATCCCTCACTTGCTGTCCCAGTTTTAACTGTATTGATGATATATGGTTTGTTGGACATGGAGTACAACAATGAAGTGAAGGTTCACGTGAACTGGCTGAGAAAATGAAGCACAGTGAGTGGACAATCAGCTCAAATGAAAATACAAGTTCCCAGCCCTAATGTGGTGTCTGGATACAACGTAATAATGTAAAGGATTGAATCCGTTCTCCCTTATCAGACTGCCTATTATTGCTGTCATATTTATTCATGGAAAGTCCCTGCATGAGGTCCTCGTACTGAGCGCTCAGGGCTCAATCGGAAGAGTTGCAATTTTCGTATTACTGTTTGAGATTTCACCAACGGATTGTGTTTGTATCGTTTTGTTAATTTTGATTCTGAGTCTGAGCTAATTACAGACTTTACTCCTCATTTGAGTTCATCCTGATCCAAACCTCTCTCGTCATCCAATCTCAAGATCGCTGTGTCGTTCGTCCCACAACCGATTTAAAATGTGACCAGGAAGTGGAGGACTTTTAATTGGAACCTATTCAACACACCATTAGTGGCAGCGAACGAAGCAACCTTGAATTGCTCCCCGAAAGTCTTTCGAATTTTGGAGGAAAATAAAATGCCCGTGAGAAACACAGACTACTGCAAGTCGAATACGCTGCACAGTAAAATTCTGAGGTCAAGATCTAATGTGATAGCTGAAACTATATGGTCGTAATTTTGCACGTTGCGACATCCCGTCTCCACTAGCAATGATTACCCTTGTTAATACACCCACTAGCAATGATTATCCATGTTAATACACAAACACACACACACACACACACATACACACACACACACACACACACACACACACACACACACACACACACACACACACACACACACACACAAACACACACACACGCACGCACGCTGTAGTAGATATTTAATGCATTTTTAGTTTTTTTAATTCTTGGACTTTGTTGCTCTACCCGATGCAGCTTCATGGGGAGTAAGTAAATATCCCCGAGTCTAAAAATACGTCAGTCACCTTGTCAAACTGAACTGCAAAATTTACATTATTAGCATCAGGTTTCAATTATAAATTTCATTTTTAATGACGACGTGCTTTATGGTACAGTCTATTGGAAGACAAAGCGATGTTTTGCAATCGTCTTCCCTAAATGTTATTTAGGGATATTTATAATCTATTATATTTGTATAATATTTAAATTTATTTTAATATTTATTGTAATATTATAATATCATATAATTACAGTATTTATAGTCCTTTAGCGGATTTATTTAAATTACTAACGCTATTTTCTTCATCTCTGAGACTAGTGAATCCCGTAAAATCTGCAGGTGGTTGTGAATGACAGTATTATGGACACTTGGTTATGGAAATGTGGTTGAAGTACGATTGGCATCTCAGGCTGAACGGGTTCGAATGCGCTGCGAAAGAGGCAGTTAAGTAAGGAAGAGAGTTGTACCACCGACTGCGGCGAACATGACAGTAGTTGACAGGGAGGATTTCACTTTGAAGGCGACGAACAGCTGGTCCTCTCGGATCAGTTTAAACAGGGATGACCATATTCAGAGTTCAAAGTAAATTTATTACGACAGTAGCCACATGTCACCATATAGGTGGAATCGACTTGCCACATTTTTGCGGGCATACTCAAATAAACCCAGTAACCATAACCGAATCAATGAATGTACGCAACAACAACGCTAAGCGAACGAGTGCAAAATACAACAAAATGTGCAAATACAAACATAGTAAATAATAACAGTACGATAGGCCCTCCCTGAGAGCATTGCAATTCTGATAAGAAGAGAAATTAAGACTAAATTTAAGTGAGAGCACATACTAGAAAAGTGAAAATTTTCAAAGTTTTCAAAAGCAGAGTATACTTAATGAAGGAGGAATGTGTACAATATACATCCGGAAATTGTTTTTCTTCAGAACCATCCACGAAAACAGTAGAGTGTCCCAAAGAGTGAATGACAGTTAAATGTTACAACATTCCCCGCAGCTCCTCCCTCCCACGCGTAAGCAGCAGCAAAGCAAAGACCCCACCCTACACCACCAGCAAAAAAAAAATGATCGGCGCCCCCAGCTAGCATTCAAACGTGCAGCGAAACATAAATAAAGACACAGACTTGCAGTACCCCAAAGACTATTTGTTCACCCGGTGATTCGACATACCACAGGCTCTCTCTCTCCCTAATAAGGGAAAAAGAGTTTGCCCCGAGTCACAAACACACGCTGATTTATGGTGTTAATAATCTGTTGCTTCACTTTTTCTGCCCAAAGAACTCGGGTCTCTAGGCACACAGCCAACAGCCAACTTGCTGCTTTCGATCTTCTGCCGATCAGGAGGCACCGATTTCCTGCAGAAGCACCAAACTCGAGTCCGCCCCCTTCCAGGGCCACGAAATCCGGAAGCTCCAAAGACGCCCTGATCTTCTCGGCCGAGTGGAAGAACGGCCAGTCATGAGACCACGATGGCGGGTCCATTCCCGCAAATAATCGAAGACAGCGTGTAACGCCAGGCCAGGAGCTTCAAAATAAACCTAAAAGGGAACAAGAGAGATATTAAAGACAGAAATAGAGCTACTTCCGAAGATGCAAACAAATGAGTCGCCGTTAGACGCCATTTTCTCCTCAGCTAGAGCCCCGTAATTACCACTATTAAAGAAAAAGTGAACCAATGGAAGAGCATGGTTCTTCATGGAAGACATGACCACGATCTAAGCAAGCTCGATAAATTTAAAAAATGCCAAGAAAAAAAAAACATAGACAATCGAAAGCATTACAGGACCCTGTAACCGCTCAACACAATCTGAATAGTTACACAGCCACAATCAAATGCAAACATCATTCATCTAAATCTGGCTTTAAAATGCAAACCTGGAAATGAAGTCACACCTTACAGGCATACAATTTGATCCATTTTTAGAGTCAAAATACCACAAATTATATTATGTCAGATCAACCTATTGCAGATTGGACAATCCATAATAACAGGTCGGTGCAGTAGTACAGGATAAACAAGCAAGGGCAACTTATTTTATAGATCTAGCCATTCCAAACACACATAAAATACAGAAATCAATAAGTGACCAATCCCAAAGAAGAGAACTCGGGGACGCGGATCTTAGTCTAATTTCACAAACAGGCGAGTCTTAACAGTCTCCGAAAAATCAGCCTTACACTTGTTATATGTTCCTCACACCGGTTAGAAAAGATCAAACTGTCATCGAGATACCCTCACTATATAGCATTGTCATGGCACCGATGGCGCAGTAGTGTGGTTGCCATCTATTTACTAAACACCTCAAGGAAGTCGGAACACTCGGGGGTTGGGACGTATTTGACATCATCAGACGTCACAGACTCGGTACATTAATGGAAACTATTCTTGGAGAGGGTATATGTAATTTTCTGGACAGACAGGGTCTGATTAGGAACAATCAACATAGATTAGAGCGTGGAAGGTGATGTCTGACAAATTGAATTTTTGCCACATTTCTTCATAGGCTTTCTACATATTGTGTCAAGAATCCTTCCTGATCACACCTAACGTGGAAGAATTGGAAAGGGTACAGAGGAGATTTACCGGAATGCTGCCTGGTTTAGAGAGTATGGATTATGATCAGAGATTAAGGGAGCTAGGGCTTTACTCTTTGGTGAGAAGGAGGATGAGAGTAGACTTGATAGAAAGGTACAAGATATTAAGAGGAATAGACAGAATGAACAGCCTGCGCCTCTTCTCCAGATCACCACTGCTCATTACAAGAGGACATGGCTTTAAGGTAATGGGAGGGAAGTTTAAGGGGGATATTAGAGGAAGGTTTTTCACTCAGAGAGTGGTTGGTGCGTGGAATGCACTGCCTGAGTCAGTGGTGGAGCCAGATACGCTAGTGAAGTTTAAGAGACTACTAGACAGGTCTATAGAGGAATTTAAGGTGGGGGGTTATATGGGAGGCAGGGTTTGAGGGTCGGCACAAAATTGTGGGCCGAAGGGCCGGTAATGTCCTGTACTATTCTATGTTCTGTGTTCTAAGAAACTCCACTCTATCTAAACCCCTAGCTCTAAGGAGATACCGATCGATATTTGGGATATTAAAATCTCCCATCACGACAACTCTGTTCTTCTTACAACTTTCCAGGATCGGTTTCCCTATCTGCGCCTCGATATCCCTGTTACTATTGGGCCGCCTATAAAAAACACCCAGTAAAGTTTACCCGGTTCAGTATCTACAGAATGGAGTAACTAGCGGCGTCACGGGGAATGACTAGCTTCATGAAGATTTTGCACATTTCTTTGTATACGCAATCTGGACTGAGTCTGTCACTTTAACGTTTATACAGCTTGACGGTGTTGGCATGTTACGTTATCAGATATTACTGATACCCGTCTCAGAGACGGCGTATAATTAATGAACAGATCTGTAGCCTTCAAATAGAACACAACCCAGAGGTGGTGTTTATATTGGATGGTTTTGGTGAATTCAATGACAAAATTTATTTCGCTGACAGCCGAAGAGACAGAGAACCCCAATACACATGCACAGATCCTGAATTCCGGTGCAAGATGTCTGACATTGTGAACAGTTTAATCCAGGGCAAGCTGCTCCCAGGGTGTTCAGTGCCGGTGACCACCCGTCCCACTGGGTTACTGATGACGCTGAACCTGAGTGAAATAAACTGGGAGATTCAGGATTGAAACTGGTGTCTGCGTCTCTGAGGAACCCGGAGCGTAAAATACAGACACTGGTGTTAAGTACCAGACAGGGAGATCGCGTTTACAGTCACTGGGTGTTTGACACTAAATGTTAATGTGATCAGTAACTGTGTTACTGATAAGCCCTGTAGATTTGTACCATCTCCTGTCTTTCTGTGTCCTTCACCCTTACTCTCTCTCATCTCAAGGTTGTTCAAAGTCGGTCTCACTGATTCTGGTGCCGAGGATCTCGGCTACGCTCTCAGTACAATAGGATCACTAACGGACCTGATCCTGAGTGATAATAAACTGGGAGATTCAGGAGTGAAACTGGTGTCTGCGGCTCTGAGCAACACTATGTGTAAAATACAGAAACTGTGGTAAGTACCAGACTGTGGGAGATTTTGTTTACAGTCACTGCGTGTCTGACACAGAATATTAATGTCATCAGTAATTGTGCTACTGATAAACACTGTGGATTTTACCGTCTCCTGTCTCTCTGTGTCCTTCACCCTCACTGTCTCTCATCTCCAGGCTGCACAATTTCGGCTTCACAGATTGTGGTACCGAGGATCTCGTCTCCGCTCTCAGTACAAACCCATCACTGACGGTGCTGGATCTGGGATCAAACTGGCTAACAGACCGATCTGTCCCCGCTTTCCATCGCCTCATACCGACCGTCCCGATCGGATGAGTGCTTGTGTTAATAATGTGATAAAATTTCAGCCGATTCGTGGGTTTTCTGGCAATACTTTTCAATTAGTGTTATTGAAACATTAACCCACTGTCCTGTTACTGACACTGCTGTGTAATATGTTAATTACATCAGTATCCTTCCATCTGTTTCAATCTGCAGTAGAATCAGTTCAGTCAGAAACGGAAGAAGGAACTGAGATCTCTGCAGGAACCCAGACCCGGACTGAGAGTGAGATTGTGAAAATCTGAATGTGTGAACCGTGGTTTGGGATTGGGACGTTTTGGCCGCTTCCCCGCCGTCCCCTTTAAAACCATCCTCCCCTTTAACTGCCGCGCTCCGGGTTTCATTCCCACCTGCTCCATCGGACCCGGCTCCAGCCGAACGCTGTGACATTGAGACAGCCCCGCAGTGAGGCTCATTCCTCATCCTCGCATCACTCACGGGGTCAGACACACAGTGAAGCTGATTCGACCACGTCTCCTCATTCATTGAGTGAAACTCCCTGCACGTTCCATTAAGCATTCCGGGGATCACAAACACAATGAAAGTCGGTCCGCATCATCGTATCAAACACGCCCGGGGCCTGACAGAGAGTGAAGCTCCCTCCGCACCTTCCCATCCCACACTCCTTGTGTCCAAAACAGAGAACAGCTCCATCCGCATCATCCATCACACATTCCTCAGGGTCAGACGCAGAGTGAAATTCCGTATACACCGTCCAATCACTCACACCCGGGGTCAAACACTAAGTAACGCTCTTTCCGCATCCTCGCTTCAAACAGTCCCGGGGTCAGACACAGGATGAAGCTCCCTCCCCACCGGCCCATTACACACCCGGGGTCAGACACAGGGTGAAGCTCCCTCCCTACCGTCCCCTCACACACATCCGGGGTCAGACACAGAGTGAGGCTCACTCCCCACCGTCCCATTACACACCTGGGGTCAGACACAGGGTGAAGCTCCCTCCCCACCGTCCCATCAAACACACCCGTGATCAAACACAGTGTACATCTCACTCCACACTGTCCCATCACACTCTCCACATGTCAGAAACAGTGAAGCTACTTCTACAGCGTCGCCATTGATGACATGATTAACCAATGGATGAACATGACCTTCTATCGACATCCCCTCAATGGGAGCAGAGTAGATGTCGACAGGAAGCGTCCAACGCCTATTTCAATGTTGGAGACCTCCTTCCAGAAACGGAATGGTTGCTTGTGGTAAAAGGGTGTCAGGTGGTTAGCACAAAAATATCCAAATTACACAATAAAAGGCCAACAAATTCAAGACGATAAAAGCAGAAAATGCCGAGGAAAACACAGAAGCTATCCAACACATTGCACAATCCTGCAACAGTTTAATTCAGTCTGATTTCTTACACAGGCTTTCCATGTCCATACCTCAGGGTTACCAGTTTTAGCTGAGAAAAGTGATAATAAACTTGCGACTGTACTGGAGTGAATGCAGAGGAGATTCGACATGCAGATTCCTCCCGTGGAAATTTAGTCGAAATCGTCAGGTGAGATGACAATCGTTCCCTGGAGCAGAGTGGGGATCTGGGCTTTCCATAGCAATTTGCACAATTATCAGCAGAATGCATGATTTCTGCGGTGTTAAATATTTCTCCACAACAGGGTTTTCCAACGCGAAGGACAAGTGTAAGGTTTACTGTAAGTTCGTGCGGACTGTTGACTTCCTTTTCGTTTTATTCTTGTGCAAAAGTAACGAATGGCTTACATATCTGCCGATTTTGTTTTAAACGTCCTCAGATCCTGAACAGCCCTATCATTGTCTAAAGGGGTGTGGCTGTAACGGGAGCGGGAGTATGGTGAAGAAAATGCTGGAATGAGTTGAGTAATTGTTAGGAGGTGGAGGTCGCGGGCTGCGGATGCCGAAGAGTCTGTTCCCGTGCTGTGTCTATCTCAGGCTATAAAACAGTTTATTTCTCACCTCTTCCTCATTCTCCGGTGACCGTCAGTTCCATAGTAACAAGATGAAAACACTGCGACGGCCTCTGTGAAGATCTTAGATATTTTGTTCATTAATCAGTTGAATAATTGACGCGAGCGGATATTTCGCTGCGCTGATGAACTGCTCTCTGAACTTGGACTGAGTTACCCCATAAATAAACGTGTTTGTGCAGCAACTTAATATCATCAGCATGAGTCCAGAATGTTGAAGTATGTACTCCGAATCGTTGTAATTATTTGGATCCAGTCCGGCGATGCTGTAATAAAGGAATTCGGCAACATACACAAACCACAGGATGATGAAGCTTCCGGAGATGGTGAGAAGTAAGATCACAGACCTCCTCCTGCTCTCCAACTCCGGGTCACTGCGGTTTTCCCCCTTGTTCTGACCCCTCAGCCCCTTACGGACGCGACTCGTCACTAAAATGTGTCTGACTGTCAGAGCGTTGAGCAGTAGTATAAACATGAAGGGGAGTAATGGCATTAGAACTATGGTAAACCAGTCATATACCACCCACCCGGGATCCGTATGGTAGCCTGGCTTCGCAATACAGTCCCAGGGTATATTCTCAATAACTTTCACAGACTGATATTTGAAGAAGACGGGCACATTTTTAAAACAGAACAGAACGCCGGTTGTTGTCAGAACCACAGCCGCAGTTTTCCCGGTGCAATACTTCGCTTTCCGCTTCTGACAACAAATGGCGACAAACCGATCAAATGTAAACATGACGGTGAACCAGACAGAACAGTGAGTAGCTGCCTCTGCCAGGACAGTGATCATACTGCACACGGGGGTGATGTCCAGGAAAGTCCCGGGGAAGTAATAATAACTGATCCGCCACAATATGACCTGAAAGATGATGGTTAGTAGATCCGCCGTTGCCATGGCCACCAGGTAGCGAGTAGTGCAGGTGGAGAGGCCGCACTTTCCCCGGGACAGGATCACAATCGCAACTAAATTCACTGGGGGAACAGCAAACAGAATGAGTGAATTACTGTCTCACCGATGAGTGGCTCTCAGGGCAGAGACAAGCTGGAAATTGAGAACAATCAAACTGTGCAGACAACTCATTTCTGGGGGTTTAAAAGGAGTAACGCGGGAATCTCAGATCCCTCTCACGAATGCATGCGGGGTGAACGGAGAAGGTACTCGATACTGGAAAAGGAACAGGGTTTGGGAAGGAGGCGTTATCAACGGATCGCCGAGAGCGCTTGAGAGAAATCAATATAAAACGCCCCCCGTCAGGTTTTGGACTGATGTGTAAAACCTGGATACCTCGGCAACTTTCTCAGCGATGCTGATTACCGCGTTCCTGTCACCTATGTCCTGGCACTCTCACTCTGCAGCGAAGTCCCACTCCCTCCGCCTCTGTCCATCTACAAAGTTCAAAGCAAATTCATTTCCACCGTTCCAATGCCTGCGTCTCCTTCTTGACTCCCCGTTTATCACCCGCACACAGCACCTCCCCCACCTCCGCTTGGATGGCTTCTTTTAAATTCCGCAACTACCCTTGTCCGGGGTTCCTTCACACGCTCTCAACGAATCCGATCAGAAAGTTTCAATTTTCGTTTTTGAGGTTTATGCTTGACCCGCTGAACTGTAAAGTATTTAGCACGCTGGTGCTTATATCATCAAAGACAGTGTCGGTACTCAAGACATCTTCCTCTTTTGGGGCCGCTCCGAATTACTTCAGCATTATTCTAAATGTTCCGAAGCATATTGTACAAGAACGGAGTATCGCGTGCACCTTACCCCATCTGACCCCTAACGGACACCGCTGGGCTTGCTCTTAACTCCTGCTTCACTTCACGGATAACAGGGCGTGGGAATAAACCCTGGTACAAAACACGCACACAGGCCCTTACTTGACTTATATTCGGAGTCTGACTTACAAATGCAATCGACCACTCTCCCCTGAATCTCAAAGTCCATTCGCTTCCCGCGTTCCCTTCAAATTTGCAGGTATTTCTTTAATCAGAGCACAATACCTTGAATTTTGAATTTAAAGCACGTTGCTCTAATGAAACGGTATACAACCAAATAGCCGTAAAGGTGGCGAGCGCGCTGGATTATCGGGGTTTACTTGACAGCGACTTTGCATTGATAAATCACAACTGCCTGCTATGAATCTACAACATGAATCCATCTACCCGATCTTCCTCTCTACGGCCGCTTCAGCTGCCGGTTTACTTCCAGCAGAAGCCATGAATTAAAAAGGAAGGGAACTTCTGAACGAACGCAGAGATTGGTCGCAATGTGAACACCGCACTCTCTGACACTCCGACATCACAGCGCTGTGGGTCACTGAACGAGTCCACGGACCGCGCACACAATACTTAAAATGTTAATTTGCTTGTGTTCTTACCAGGAACACCGATCACGGCAATGACCAAGTACCATATCTTCCTCACACGGTAAATGGTTTCATGCATGCTGTGTGAGATTCACCCTGTCTTCTAGCTGTCCGCGATCTCGCTGGAGAAACTCTGAGCTGACGAATATCCACTGTCATTCATTTATACTCGCTCCATCACACGAGCTATTTAATATCACACAAGGCTGACGATTTTTCCAACTGCTGGGTCTGAATTAAACATGATGTTATTTAAGTAAACTCCCAATAGTGATGAAATATGAATAGCTTGACACGAAATTACAAAATCTCAAAGATGAAGAAATGACGATTGCAGAAGTCAGTGAATGTTGTTGTGATATACTCTCAGGCTCATCTCTCGGTTTCATGATTGTTATTGTTGATCTTGTCCATTCCGAGGATCCATGGACTTATTCACCATAGACCAATGTTGTACTGTCAATGGGCTGTTCTGTTTCACTTTGGTAATTGTCTCGGTTATAGATCTTGCAATAGAAATATAAAACAAAGAATTGATGTTTGTACGTTCCTGTAACGTAGTGAAGAACCTTAAACTAATATTATATTCAGGCTCACGGAGATAGTGAATGCATGTAAACGTTTAATCAAATTCACTGCAACACGCACAAAATGCTGGAGGAACTCAACAGGTTAGGCAGCATGTTTGGAAATGATTAATCTGTCGACCTTTCTGGCCAAGACCTTTCTTCAAATTAATTAACACTTCGTCGCACCTCACCTCAATCAACAGAAACGAGATTTCCCAGTAGCAAACCATTTTCTTTCCGATCCCCGTTCACGGTCCGATATGTCGACCCGTGGCTTCCTCTCGTGCCACAATGAGGCTACTCTCAGGCCGGATGTGCTGCACCTCAAATTCCGTCCAGGGAGCCTGCAATCTCATGGCAAGAACATCGATTTCCGTTGAGTTCCGATATTTTCCCCTACTTCCTTTCCCCACTTCGGCCTCTTATATCTCCGCCTGATCTGCCTATCGCCTTCCCATGACGCCCCTCTTCCTTCCATTTTCCCTGGATCCACTCTCCTCTCCTATCAGCTTCCTTCTTCTGCAGCCCTTTGCCTTGTTCACCTGTCATCACCCAGACTGTTATTTCGCCAACCTGGCAACACTCATTCCCTTCTAGCTTGTCCTTCCCTCTCACCAAGCGGTTCTTATTCTGCCATCTTCCTCCTTCCTTTCTACCCCCTACTGAACAGTCTTGGCCCGAAACGACGTCTGTTTGTTCATGTCCATAGATGCTGCCTGACCTGCGGAGATACCCCGAGCGTTTTGTATGTGAATACAATTGATATACATGCCGTCTTTCGTGTAGAAAACCAGCGGCCACCAATGCTTGCACCGGTATGAAGCAAATAAATTCAACCGCCGTACACATGACCCTCGAATTTGTGTATATGTTTAGACCGACATTAAATCTGCATTCATTACATTTGTAACAACAATTTTTTGGCAGATGCGCTAAACTGCTAGCGTTGTTGATAGTGTTGTAGACAATGGCATTTGCCTATTTGACTCTTCCATTGTAAACACAATACAACATTGTTTGTTCTGTTTTTATGTTCCTGATATGCCACCTCGATTTACTTATGTATTGAATGGTCTGAAAAGAATGGCTCATGAGAAGAGCCCTTCACTCTCTCTAGATAGTCGTTGCAATAAATATCCAATGGGTCGTCGGTTCTGGGATTAAATTAGTCATTTTGTCTGCTTGTCAGCGAAGGGCAGACAGGGGTCAATATTGAGGTATGAGGTTACCTTCCATGGGTGAGTAGGGCTGGGATATTCACAAAGAGCGACAGGGTTCTCGGGAGTGCTGATGTGGACACGAAGAAAGAAATGGAAGTCCAAACATCAATACAGGTATGGAAGCAGATTTAAAATGGGGCATCCAATACCTTCTGAACAGATGCCGTCACGGACGGGAAACGTCATGATGCAATAATATGTAATAGTAGTCTGATTTTCTGCTCCCCGTGAGTGATGGACGTGATTGCTGCACAACTGTTTCACCAGGAAATTGCCGAACATGGAACATTTCCGATATCAGCGGAGAATCTGTCATTCTCTCCTTGAAGCCGAGGACCAGGAGGTGTTTCACACAGAAGCTGAGCTATTATTAGCGACATACAGTGGCTTGCAAACGTCTGTGGCACCACTGGTCAAAATTTATGTTACTGTGAATATTTAAGTGAAGAGAAGTTGAAATGATCTCCGGAAGTCATAAAGTTAAAGATGAAACGTTTTTCAACATTTTAAGCAAATTTAGTATATTATTTTTGTTTTGTATAATTTTACAGTGAAAAATAGGAAAGGAGCACCATTCAAAAGTTTGGGCACCGCAAGAGATTTGAGCTCTGAGATAACTTTGACCGAGGTCTCAGACATTAATTAGCTTGTTAGGGCTGTGCCCTGTCGACCGAGCCTACTGCACTTTCAGGGTTCACAATGATGTCTACACTACATTGGAAAATAAAAGACAACCTGGATTTTCTCGGACTGCGAGCATGCTTGATCTTGATCTCAGCACAATTTAATGCTTATTCCACTGATATTCGGACTTCTTTCCTCTGTTTGGGGTCTTGTCCACTGCCATCGTTGGCATAACACAAATGAGGAGAACTGCATCTCATCTTCCAACTAGACACCTCACAACGATAGAGAACACACTGCTGTTTTTTTTCTTATTCCGGCTGAATTACCTTTTGTTGTTACTCCGATGATGCCCACGACCCCTTCCTAGCCCGGTACCATATAAACCTAAATAACGGCCAGTATTTCGCATACATTTCCATGGTCTAATTGATCTTTCACCGCCCTGTCATTTCCATGCTTAAAATTGGCACACTTGCACCCTTGACTCAATCCCGTGGGTTAGGGTTAACGGGGATTCACTTTCTACAGACTCTGCTACTTTGGAGGTGTTCTAACAATTTTTCTCTTTCACACATTGGAATGGCATCGTCGCGATACACACATTTGGGAAAAATAATGTGGCCAACATTGTCAAATGCCTGAGACCAACACAGGCCGATCTATGGAAGGGAGTACAGTGGAGGCATTAGTTGACGTGGTGTAATGACAGGTAAATCACATCCAAAAAATCGCGGGAGTTCCTCGAGGATGAAATGCACATTGTGGAAAGCGACTGTGTTATAAAAGAAGAGTAAATACATGCGTGTGCGCCCAGTAAGTTTGTACACGCCACAAAGAGTCAACGCATGGGAAAGGTAATACTGGGGGAAAGTAATCCACGCTGGCCGGGCGCTCTTCGTCATCCTGATATAACCTTCAAGATCCCAACTTTGGGTCATTCACTTCCGCGATGGCTGGTCTCCACCGAGTTGTCGCTGGGTGTACTCCTGAAAACTTTTATTCCTATCTTTCCCTTATCACATTAATCTATTAACTTTCGATTTCGTTAACTCAAACTTTATGGTCCTTTCCCCCGACATGCGATCTTGGTAACTGATTTTGTCCTTCCCAACTCAGACTGGTTCAAGCCAAACACTCGGCGCAGACCACCAGGTCACAGGCTGTTACTTCTCATCTGAAAATGGTTTGCTTTCGATCATCAAAAACAAAACAACTCATTGTGTCCACCTGTAGTTGTTTTGATGAAGCCATCCCTGAGAACGGACCTCCATTCCTGCGATCACATGGCAAGAACAAAAGCATCTTCTTTGTCTATTTCCATTGCCTTTGCCTCGTTTCCGTTCACTGATTTGCAGATTATGGTTTTCTGGACAACATATATGTTCGTCTGTCGATATGCGTGTCTGCACATCTACCTATCTATGAATGTATCTCTCTATCTATCTGGCCGTCTGCCGGTGTGCCTGTCCTCTGCCTGCCTGTTTCTCTGTCTGTCTGTCTATATAAATATATATCGTTCATCTACTTCTTCCCATATATTGTGACTTTGATAGAGCGCGCATCACAAGAGTGCGGACAATGAGAAGCCATTTTGAATATTTAAATACTTCTTTTCTCAATCTTACCGGATTGATATCCACAAGGTAGATACGCGGTGACATGGGAGTGATGTCAGTTCATCATTCAATTGTCACTTCAAGGGTATTTACAAAGCCCGACTGAATTTCATGATCCAGTGGACAGCGATTCGGCAGAATGTAATCCCTCACTTGCTGTCCCAGTTTTAACTGTATTGATGGTATATGGTTTGTTGGACATGGAGTACAACAATGAAGTGAAGGTTCACGTGATCTGGCTGAGAAAATGAAGGACAGTGAGTGGGACAATCAGCTCAAATGAAAATACATGTTCTCAGCCCTAATGTGGTGTCTGGACTTATAACGTGATAATGTAAAAGAATGAATGCCGTTCTCCCTTATCAGACTGCCTATTATTGCTGTCATATTTATTCATGGAAAGTCCCTGCATGAAGTCCTCGTACTGAGCGCTCAGGGCTCAATCGGAAGAGTTGCATTTTTCGTATTACTGTTTGAGATTTCGCCAATGGATTGTGTTTATATTGTGTTGTTAATTTTGAGTCTGAGTCTGAGCTAATTCCAGACTTTACTCTGCATTTGAGTTTATCCGGATCCAAACCATTCTCGTTACGTTAACAAGATCATACTGTGATTGACTGTGAATGACTGTGTCATTCAGTCTCAAGATCGCTGTGTCGTTCGTCCCATAACCAATATAAAATTTGAACAGGAAGTGGAGGACTTTTAAGTGGAACCTAATCAAGAAACTACAAATGGCCGCGAACGAAGCAACCTTGAATGGCTCACCGAAAGTCTTTGAATTCTGGAGGAAAATAAAATGCCCGTGAGAAACACAGACTACTGCAAGTCGAATACGCTGCACAGTAAAATTCTGAGGTCAAGATCTAATGTGATAGCTGAAACTATATGTTCGTAATTTTGCACGTTGCGACATCCTGTCTCCACTAGCAATGATTATCAATAATGTTGGACTTGAATTATTTTTACACATTCACCAACAGTAAGATGCTAATCTTGCCGTCAAATGCACGTTTTTGTTTAATCGAATCCATAATCACGAAGACTTGACGCAGAGACACGTTAAAATTCCGTTTTAATCGGATAAGATATACAAATTTTGTTGTCTACCCCGATGCAGCTTCATGGGGAGTAAATAAATATCCCCGAGTCTAAAAACACGTCAGTCACGTTGTCAAAATGAAATGCAATATTTACATTATTAGCACAACGTTTCAATTATAAATTTCTTTTTGAATGACGACGTGCTTTATGGTACAGTCTATTGGAAGACAAATCGATGTTTTGCAATTGTCTTCCCTAAATATTATTTCGGGATATTTATAGTTTATTATATTTTTATAATATTTATAATTATTTTAATTTTTATTTTTATATATCATATAATTATAGTATTTATAGTCCTTCAGCGGATTTATTTAAATTAGTAACGCTATTTTCTTCATCTCTGAGACTAGTGAATCCCGAAAAATCTGCAGGTGGTTGTGAATGACGGAATTATGGACACTTGGTTATTGAAATGTGTTTGACGTATGAGTACGATTGGCATCTCAGGCTTACTGGGTTCGAATGTGCTGCTAAAGAGGAAATTAAGTGAGGAAGAGAATTGCATAGCCGACTGCGGCGAACATGACAGTACTTGAGAGGGAGGATTTCACTTTGAAGGTGACGAACAGATGGTCCTCTCGGATCAATTTAAACAGGGATGACCATATTCAGAGTTCAAAGTAAATTTATTACGAAAGTAGCCACGTGTCACCATATAGGTGGAAACGACTAGCCACATTTTTGCGGGCATACTCAAATAAATCCTGTAACTATAACCGAATCAATGAATGTCCGCACCAACAACGCTAAGCGAACGAGTGCAAAATACAACAAAATGTGCAAATACAAACATAGTAAATAATAATAAGAATACTATAGGCCCTCCTTGAGAGCATTGCAATTCTGATAAGAAGAGTACGCTACTAAATTTAAGTGAGAGCACATCCCAGAAAAGTTAAAAGTTTCAAAGGTTTCAAAAGCAGAGTATACTTAATGTCGGAGGAATGTGTACAATATACATCCTGAAATTGTTTTTCTTCAGAACCATCCACGAAAACAGTAGAGTGTCCCAAAGAGTGAATGGCAGTTAAATGTTACAACATTCCCCGCAGCAGCAAAGCAAAGATCCCACCCTGCACCATCAGCAACAAAAAAAAGATCGGCGCCCCCCATCTAGCATTCAAACGTGCAGCAAAACATCAATAAAGACACAGACTTGCAGTACCCTAAAGACTATTTGTTCACCCGGTGATTCCACATACCACAGGCTCTCTCTCCCTAATAAGGGAAAAAGAGTTGGCCCCAAGACTCAAACACTCATTGATTTATGGTGTTAATAATCTGTTGCTTCACTTTTTCTGCCCAAAGAACTCGGGTTTCTAGACACACAGCCAACAGCCAACTTGCTGTTTTCTATCTTCTGCCTATCAGGAGTCACCGATTTCCTGTAGAAGCACCAAACTCGAGTCCGCCCGCTTCCAGGGCTATGAAATCCGGAAGCTCCGAAGGCGCCCTAATCTTCTAGGCCGAGTGGAAGAACGGCCAGTCGTTAGACCCCAATGGCGCGTCCATTCCCGCTAATAATCGAAGTCAGCGTGTAACGCCAGGCCAGGATCTTCAAAATAAACCTAAAGGGGAACAAGAGAGATATTAAAGACAGAAACAGAGCTGCTTCCGACGGTGCAAACAAATGAGTCGCCGTTAGACGCCATTTTCTCCTAAGCTACAGCCCCGTAATTACCACTATTAAAGAAAAAGTGAACCAATGGAAGAGCATGGTTCTTCATGGAAGACATCCCCGCGATCTAAGCAAGCTCGATAAATTTAAAAAATGCCAAGAAAAAAAACACATAGACAATCGAAAGCATTACAGGACCCTGTAACCGCTCAACACAATTTGAATAGTTACACAGCCACAATCAAATGCAAACATCATTCATCTAAATCTGGCTTTAAAATGCAAACCTGGAAATGAAGTCACACCTTACAGGCATACAATTTGATCCATTTTTAGAGTCAAAATACCACAAATTATATTATGTCAGATCAACTTATTGCGGATTGGAGAATCCATAATAACAGGTCAGTGTAGTAGTACAGGATAAACAAGCAAGGACAACTTATTTAATAGATCAAGCCATTCCAAACACACACAAAATACAGAAATCAATAAGTGACAAATCCCAAAGAAGAGACCTCGGGGACGCGGATCTCAGTCTAATTTCACAAACAGGCGAGTCTTAACAGTCTCCGAAAAATCAGCCTTACACTTGTTATATGTTCCTCACACCGGTTAGAAAACTTCAAACTGTCATCGAGATACCCTCAATATATAGCATTGTCATGGCACCGATGGAGCAGTAGTGTGGTTGCCGTCTATTTACTGAACACCTCAAGGAAGTCGGAACACTCGCTGTTGCGGACGTATTTGATATCATCAGACGTCACAGACTCGGTACATTAATTGAAAGTATTCTTGGAGAGTGTATATATAATTTTCTGGACAGACAGGGTCTGATTAGGAACAGTCAACATAGATTAGTGCGTGGAAGGTGATGTCTGACAAATTGAATTTTTGCCATATTTCTTCATAGGCTTTCTACATATTATGTCAAGAATCCTTCCTGATCACAACTAAGGTGGAATCATTGGAAAGGGTACAGAGGAGATTTACCAGAATGCTGCCTGGTTTAGAGAGTATGGATTATGATCAGAGATTAAGGGAGCTAGGGCTTTACTCTTTGTAGAGAAGGAGGATGCGAGTAGACATGATAGGGAGGCATAAGATATTACGAGGAATAGACAGAGTGAACAGCCAGCGCCTCTTCTCCAGCTCACCACCGCTCAGTACAAGAGGACATGGCTTTAAGGTAATGGGAGGGAAGTTTAAGGGGGATATTAGAGGAAGGTTTTTCACTCAGAGAGTGGTTGGTGTGTGGAATGCACTGCCTGAGTCAGTGGTGGAGGCAGATACACTAGTGAAGTTTAAGAGTCTACTAGACAGGTATATGGAGGGATTTAAGGTGGTTGGCTATATGGGAGGCAGGGTTTGAGGGTCGGCACAAAATTGTGGGCCGAAGGGCCTGTAATGTCCTGTACTATTCTATGTTCTGTGTTCTAACAAACTTCACTCCATCTAAACCCCTAGCTCTAAGGAGATGCCAATCGATATTTGGTAAATTAAAATCTCCCATCACGACAACTCTGTTCTTCTTACACCTTTCCAGGATCGGTTTCCCTATCTGCCCCTCGATGTCCCTGTTACTATTGGGCCGCCTATAAAAAACACCCGGTAAAGTTATTGACCCGGTTCGGTATCTACAGAATGGAGTAACGAGCGGCGTCACGGGGAATGACGAGCTTCATGAAGATTTTGCACATTTCCTTGCACACACAATCTGGACTGAGTCTGTCACTTTAACGTTTATACAGCCTGACGGTGTTGGCACGTTCCGTTGTCAGATATTACTGATACCCGTCTCAGAGTCGGCGTATAATTAATGAACAGATCTGTAGCCTTCAAATAGAACACAACCCAGAGGTGGTGTTTATATTGGATGGTTTTGGTGAATTCAATGACAAAATTTATTTCGCTGACAGCCGGAGAGACAGAGAACCCCAATACACATGCACAGATCCTGAATTCCGGTGCAAGATGTCTGACATTGTTTACAGTTTAATCCAGGGCATGCTGCTCCCAGGGTGTTCAGTGCTGGTGACCACCCGTCCCACTGGGTTACTGACGACGCTGAACCTGAGTGAAATAAACTGGGCGATTCAGGATTGAAACTGGTGTCTGCGTCTCTGAGGAACCCAGAGCGTAAAATACAGACACTGGTGTTAAATACCAGACTGGGAGATCGCGTTTACAGTCACTGGGTGTTTGACACTGAATATTAATGTGATCAGTAATTGTGTTACTGATAAACACTGGGGATTTGTACCGTCTCCTGTCTTTCTGTGTCCTTCACCCTCACTCCCTCTCATCTCAAGGTTGTTCAAAGTCGGTCTCACTGATTCTGGTGCCGACGAACTCGCCGACGCTCTCAGTACAATAGGATATCTAACGGACCTGATACTGAGTGATAATAAACTGGGAGATTCAGGAGTGAAACTGGTGTCTGCGGCTCTGAGTAACCCTGTGTGTAAAATACAGAAACTGGGGTAAGTACCAGACTGTGGGAGATTGTGTTTACAGTCACTGGGTGTCTGAAACAGAATATTAATGTGATCAGTAATTGTGCTACTGATAAACACTGGGGAGTTTACCGTCTCCTGTCTCTCTGTGTCCTTCACCCTCACTGACTCTCATCTGCAGGCTGCACAATTTCGGCTTCACAGATTGTGGTGCCGAGGATCTCGTCTCCGCTCTCAGTGCAAACCCAACACTGATGGTGCTGGATCTGGGATCAAACTGGCTAACAGACCGATCTGTCCCCGCTCTCCACCACCTCATACTGACCCTCCCGATCGGATGAGTGTTTATGTAAATAATGTGATAAAATTTCAGCCGATCCGTGGGTTTTCTGGCAATATTTGTAAATTAGTGTTATTGAAACATTAACCCACTGTCCTGTTACTGACGCAGTTGTGTAATATGTTTCCTTCATCTGTATCCTTCCATCTGTTTCAGTCTGCAGTACAATCAGTTCAGTCCGAAATGGAAGAAGGAACTGAGATCTCTGCAGGAACCCACACCCGGACTGAGAGTGAGATGGTGAACATCAGAATGTGTGAACCGTGGTTTGGGATTGGAACATTTTGGCCGCTTCCGCGCCGTCCCCTTTAAAACCGTCCTCCCCTTTAACGGGCGCGCTCCGGGTTTCATTCCCAATTGTTCCATCGGTCCCGGCTCCAGCCGAACGCTGTGACATTGAGGCAGCCCCGCAGTGAGGCTCATTCCTCATCCTCGCATCACTCACTGGGTCAGACACACAGTGAAGCTCATTCGACCTCGTCTTCTCAGACACTGAGTTAAAATCCCTGCACATTCCATTAAGCATTCCAGGGATCACAAACACAATGAAAGTCGGTCCGCAATATCACATCAAACACGCCCGGGGCCTGACAGAGAGTGAAGCTCCCTCCGCACCATCCCATCCCACACTCCTTGTGTCCGAGACAGAGAGCAGCTCCATCTGCATCATCCATCACACATTCCTCAGGGTCAGACGCAGAGTGAAATTCCGTATACACCGTCCAATCTCTCACACCCAGGGTCAAACACTAAGTAACGCTCTTTCCGCATCCTCGCTCCAAACAGTCCCGGGGTCAGACACAGGGTGAAGCTCACTCCCCACCGTCCCATCCCACACTCCCGTGGTCAGACACAGAGTACATCTCCCTCCACACTGTTCCATCACACTCCACATGTCAGAAACTGTGAAGCTACTTCTACTGCGTCGCCATGGATGATATGATTAACCAATGGATGAACATAACCTTCTATCGACATCCCCTCAATCGGTGCAGAGTAGATGTCGACAGGAAGCGTCCAATGCCTGTTTCAATGTTGGAGACCTCCTTCCAGAAACGGAGTGGTTGCTTGTGGTAAAAGGGTGTCAGGTGGTTAGCACAAAAATATCAAAATTACACAATACAAGTCCAAACAATTCAAGACGATAAAAGCAGAAAATGCCGAGGAAAACACAGAAGCTATCCAACACATTACAGAGTCCTACAACAGTTTAATTGAGTCTGATTTCTTACACAGGCAGAAAGCAGCGGTAAGAGTTATTCGCCACAACCGTGCTTTACAATACAAACGCATAATTCTCAAGGTACTATACATTAGTATAAATACAGTTTCAGAGGTCGAGTCCTACAATTATATTACGACTGGTCGTTCATTGCAGATAGGGCAGTACCCGATACCCGTCTGGATATAATATTGCAGGGTAAACCAGTAAAGTCAACCGATAAAGAGGCATGGCTATCCAAAACACGCAGAACACCACAGCAATCAGTAAGGGAGAGTCATCTGAACTATGCTGGCGTGAAAGAGGGAAATGAAAGATTCCGGTCCATGAGCATTGCAATACATGATATCCTTCCGGTTATAATATTACAGGATAAAGAAGCAAGAACAACTGACTTAATAGATACAACCATTCCAGATAACACACCACTTACAGAGAATCGAAAAGCGAAGATAATCAAATATGTTGACTTGAAAGAGGAAATAGAAAGTCCATATTACACGAACAGGGTAAACATTGTCCCAATATAAATATCTACAACTGGTATTATCCCTAAGTCACCACACAGTGACATTGAACTATTACCCGGCAAAATCTATGTAAATCTCCCGAAAGCCACAATGGTAATGACCACCAGAATAGTCCGAAAGTTGCTAGCAATTGAGGAATGAGTGCGCTTTCCCATGTCCATACCTCAGGCTTTACCAGTTTTAGCTGAGAAAAGTGATAATAAACTTGCGACTGTACTGGAGTGAATGCAGAGGAGATTCGACATGCAGTTTCCTCGGGTGGAAATTTAATCGAAATCGTCAGGTGAGATGACAATCTTTCCCTGGAGCAGAGTGGGCATCTGGGTTTTTCATAGGAATTTGCACAATTATAATCAGAATGCATGATTTCTGTGGTGTTAAATATTTCTCCCCAACAGGGTTTTCTAACGCGAAGGACAAGTGTAAGGTTTACTGTAAGTTCCTGCGGAATGTTGACTTTCTTTTTCGTTTTATTCTTGTGCAAAAGTAACGAATGGCTTACATATCTGCCGATTTGGTGTTAAATGTCCTCAGATCCTGAACAGCCCAATCATTGTCTAAAGGGGTTTGGCTGTAAAGGGAGCGGGAGTATGGTGAAGAAAATGCTGGAATGAGTTGAGTAATTGTTAGGGGGTGGAGGTCGCGGGCTGCGGATGCCGAAGAGTCTGTTCCCGTGCTGTGTCTATCTCAGGCTATAAAACTGTTTATTTCTCACCTCTGCCTCGTTCTCCGGTGACCGTCAGTTTCATAGTAACAAGATGAAAACACTGCGACGGCCTCTGTGAAGATCTTAGATATTCTGTTCATTAATTAGTTGAATAATTGACTTGAGCGGATATTTCGCTGCGCTGATGAACTGCTCTCTGAACTTGGACTGAGTTACCCCATAAATAAACGTGTTTGTGCAGCAACTTAATATCATCAGCATGTATCCAGAATGTTGAAGCATGAATTCCGAATCGTTGTAATTATTCTGATCCAGCCCGGCGATGATGTAATACAGGAATTCGGCAACACTCACCGACCACAGGATGATGAAGCTCCCGGAGATGGTGAGAAGTAAGATCACAGACCTCCTCCTGCTCTCCATCTCCGGATCACTGCGGTTCTCCGCCTTGGTCTGACCCCTCAGCCCCTTACGGACACGACTCGTCACTAAAATGTGTCTGACTGTCAGAGCGTTGAACAGTAGTATTAACAGGAAAGGGAGTAATGGCGTTAGAACGGCAGAAAACCAGTCATATCCCACCCACCCTGGATCCGTATAGTAGCATGGCTTCGTAATACAGTCCCAGGGTATATTGTCAATCACTTTCACAGGATGAAATGTAAAGAAGATGGGCACATTTTTAACACAGAGCAGAACGCCGGTTGTTGTCAGAACCACAGCCGCAGTTTTCCCGGTGCAATACTTCGTTTTCCGCTTCCGACAACAGATGGCGACAAACCGATCAAATGTAAACATGACGGTGAACCAGACAGAACAGTCAGTGGCTGCCTCTGCCAGTGCACCGATCACACTGCACACGGGAGTGATGTCCAGGAAAGTCCCGGGGAAGTAATAATAACTGACCCGCCACAATATGACCTCAAAGATAATAGTTTGTAGATCCGCCGTTGCCATGGCCACCAGGTAGCGAGTGGTGCAGGTGGAGAGGCCGCACTTTCCCCGGGACAGGATCGCAATCGCTACTAAATTCACTGGGGGAACAGCAAACAGAATGAGTGAATTACTGTCTCACCGATCAGTGGGTCTCAGGGCAGAGACAAGCTGGAAATTGAGAATAATGAAACTGTGCAGACAACTCATTTCTGGGGGTTTAAAAGGAGTAATGCGGGAATCTCAGATCCCTCTCACGAATGCATGCGGGGTGAACGGAGAAGGTACTCGATACTGGAAAAGGAACAGGGTTTGGGAAGGAGGCGTTATCAGCGGATCGCCGAGAGCGCTTCAGAGAAATCAATATAAATCTCCCCCCGTCAGGTTTTGGACTGATGTGTAAAACCTGGGAACCTCGGCAACTTTCTCAGCGATGCTGATTACCGCGTTCCTGTCACCTATGTCCTGGCACTCTCACTGTGCAGCGAAGTCCCGCTCCCTCCACCTCTGTCCATCTACAAAGTTCAAAGCAAATTCATTTCAACCGTTCCAATGCCTGCGTCTCCTTCCTGACTCCCCGTTTATCACCCGCACACAGCACCCCCCCACCCCCACCTCCGCTTGGATGGCTTCTTTTAAATTCCGCAACTACCCTTGGCCGGGGTTCCTTCACACGCTCTCAACTAATCCGATCAGAAAGTTTCCATTTTCGTTTTTGAGGTTTATGCTTGACCCGCTGAACTTTAAAGTATTTAGCACGCTGGTGCTTATATCATCAAAGTCAGTGTAGATACTCCAAACGGTCTGTCTCCTTTGGGGTCGCTCCGAATTACTTCAACATTATTCTACATGTTTCAAAGCATATTGTACAAGAACTGAGTATCGCGTGCACCTTACCCCATCTGACCCCTAACGGACACCGCTGGGCTTGCTCTTAACTCCTGCTTCACTTCACGGATAACAGGGCGTGGGAATAAACCCTGGTACAAAACACGCACACAGGTCCTTACTTGAGTTATATTCGGAGTCTGGCTTACAAATGCAATCGACCACTCTCCCCTGAATCTCAAAGTCCATTCGCTTCCCGCGTTCCCTTCAAATTTGCAGGTATTTCTCTAATCAGAGCACAATACCTTGAATTTTGAATTTAAAGCACGTTGTTCTAATGAAACGGTAGAAAAACAAATAGCCGTATAGGTGGCGAGCTCGCTGGATTATCGGGGTTTACCTGACAGCGAATTTGCATTCATAAATCACAATTGCCTGCTATGAATCTACAAAATGAATCCATCTTCCCGATCTTCCTCTCTACGGCCGCTTCAGCTGCCGGTTTACTTCCAGCAGAAGCCATGAATTAAAAAGGAAGGGAACTTCTGATCGAACACAGAGATTGGTCGCAATGTGAACACCGCACTCTCTGACACTCCGACATCACAGCGCTGTCGGTCACTGAACGAGTCCACGGACCGCGCACACAATACTTAAAATGTTAATTTGCTTGTGTTCTTACCAGAAACACCGATCACGGCAATGACCAAGTACCATATCTTCATCACACGGTAAAAGGTTTCACTCATGCTGTCTGAGATTCACCCTGTCTTCTAGCTGTCCGCGATCTCGCTTTAGAAACTCTGAGCTGACGAATCTCCACGCTCATTCATTAATACTCGCTCCATCACACGAACTCTTTAATATCACACAAGGTTGACGGGTTCCCAACAGCTGGGGTTAAAATGAACATGATGTCATTTAAGTAAACTCCCAATTGTGATGAGGTATGGATAGCTTGACACGATATTGTAACATCTCAAAGATGAAGAAATGACGATTGGTGAAGTCAGTTAATGTTGTTGTGAAACACTCTCAGGCTCATCTCTCGGTTTCATGATTGTTATTGTTGATCTTGTCCATTCCGAGGATCCATGGACTTTGTCACCATAGACCAATGTTATACTGTCAATGGGCTGTTCTGTTTCACTCTGGGAATTGTCTCGGTTATAGATCTTGCAATAGAAATATGAAATAAAGAATAAGATATTTGTACGTTTCTGTAACATAGTGAAGAACCTTAAACTAATATTATATTCAGGCTCACGGAGATGTTGAATGCAAGTAAATGTTTAATCAAATTAACTGCAACACGCACAAAATGCTGGAGGAACTCAACAGGTTAGGCAACATCTTTGGAAATGGTTAATATGTCCACCTTTCTGGCCAAGACCTTTCTTTAAATTAATTAACACTTCGTCGCACCTCACCACCATCAACAGAAGCGAGATTTCCCAGTGGCAAACCATTTTCTTTCCGATCCCCGTTCACGGTCCGATATGTCGACCCGTGGCTTCCTCTCGTGCCACACTGTGGCTACTCTCAGGCCGGATGTGCTACACCTCAAATTCCGTCCAGGTAGCCTGCAATCTCATGGCAAGAACATCGATTTCCGTTGAGTTCCGGTATTTTCCCCTCCTTCCTTTCCCCACTTCGGCCTCTTATCTCTCCGCCAGATCTGCCTATCGCCTTCCCATGACGCCCCTCTTCCTTCCCTTTTCCTTGGATCCACTCTCCTCTCCTGTCAGCTTCCTTCTTCTGCAGCCCTTTGCCTTGTTCACCTGTCATCACCCAGACTGTTATTTCGCCAACCTGACAACACCCATTCCCTTCTAGCTTGCCCTTCCCTCTCCCCAAGAGGTTCATATTCTGCCATCTTCCGCCTTCATTTCTACCCCCTAATGAACAGTCTTGGCCCGAAACGACGTCTGTTTGTTCATTTCCATAGATGCTGCCTGACCTGCGGAGATACTTCCAGCGTTTTATATGTGAATACAATTGATATACATGCAGTCTTTCGTGTAGTAAACCAGCGGCCACCAATGCTCGCACCGGTATGAAGCAAAGTAATTCAACCGCCGTACACATGACCCTCGAATTTGTGTATATGTTTAAACCGACATAGCATCTGCTTTCATTACATTTGTAACAACAATTGTTTGGCAGATGCGCTAAATTACTAGCGTTGTTGATAGTATTGTAGACAATGGCATTTGCCTATTTGACTCTTCCATTGTAAACACAACACGACATTGTTTATTCTGTTTTTATGTTCCTAATATACCACCTCGGTTTACTTATGTATTGAATGGTCTGAACAGAATGGCTCATGAGAAGAGCCCTTCACTCTCTCTAGATATTCGTTGCAATAAATATCCAATGGGTTGTCGGTTGTGGGATTAAATTAGTCATTTTGTCAGCTAGTCAGCGAAGGGCAGACAAGGGTCAATATTGATGTACGAGGTTACCTTCCATGAGTGAGTATGGCTGGGATATTCACAAAGAGTGACGGGGTTCTCGGGAGTGCTGATGTGGACACGAAGAAATAAATGGAAGTCCAAACATCAGTAAAGGTATGGAAGCAGATTTACAATGGGGCATCCAATACGTTCTGAACAGATGCCGTCACGGACGGGAAAAGTCATGATTCAATAATATATAATAGTAGTCTGATTTTTTGCTCCCCGTGAGTGATGGACGTGATTGCTGTGGAGCCGCTGCACAAGTGTTTCACCAGGAAATTGCCGAACATGGAACATTTCCGATATCAGCCGAGAATCTGTCATTCTCTCCTTGAAGCGGAGGACCAGGAGGTGTTACACACAGAAGCTAAACTATTATTAGCGACATACAGTGGCTTGCAAAAGTCTGGGGCACCACTGGTCAAAATTTATGTTACTGTGAATATTTAAGTGAATAGAAGTTGAAATGATTTCCAGAAGTCATAAAGTTAAAGATGAAACTTTTTTTTCAAAATTTTAAGCAAGTTTAGTATATTATTTTTGTTTTGTACAATTTTAGAGTAAAAAAATAGGAAAGGAGCACCATTCAAAAGTTTGGGCACCGCAAGAGATTTGAGCTCTGAGATAACTTTGACCAAGGTCTCAGACCTTAATTAGCTTGTTAGGGCTATGACCTGCCGACCGAGCCTACTGCACTTTCAGGGTTCACAATGATGTCTCCACTACATTGGAACATAAAACACAACCTGGATTTGCTCGGAATGCGAGCATGGTTGATCCTGAGCTGATCACAATTTAATGCTTAATCCACTGATATTCGGACTTCTTTCCTCTGTCTGGGGCCTTCTCCACTGCCATCGTATGCATAACATAAATGAGGAGAACGGCATCTCATCTTCCAGCTAGACACCTCACAACGATAGAGAACACACTGCTGTTTTTTTCTTATTCCGGCTGAATTATCTTTTGTTGTTACTCTGATGATGCCGATGACCCCTTCCTGCCCCGGTACCATATAATCCTAAATAACGGCCAGTATTTCTCATAAAGTTCCATGGTCTAATTGATCTTTTACCGCTCCGTCATCCTCATGTTGAAAATTGGCACACTTGCAACCTTGACTCAATCCCGTGGGTTAGGGTTAACGGGGTTTCACTTTCTACACACTCTGCTACTTTGGGCTAGAAATAACGAGGATAGCAGAACCAGGACATAGAACTGGGAACCAGGAGCCTGGGCTTGGACTCCGAGCCAGAGACTGGACAAGGACCCAGAACCTGGGTCTTGACTCGGGCTCGGACTACAGAAACAGGCGAGGACAAGACGAGGCTAAAGGACGAGGAGAGGCAACAGGACTGGACGTCAGACTCATGGACAGGACAACGGAACCCCAGCACAGGACGAGGGAACCCCAGTACTGGTCTGGGCAAGGTACTCCTGGGCTGGGCGAGGCACATGACAAGACGAGAACACAAAGCGCTGGCTTGGACAGGACAAGGATCTTGGACGTGACTGGGACTGGACGAGACTCCGAAGCCTTGACTTGGTCGAGGAAGAGACAGGAATGCAGAGCGTTGATCAGGGAAGAACAGGGACGCAGAACACAGAGCCGAAGGAGAGACAGGAACATGGAACACCGAGGCGGGACCCCTCCTTGGGTACAGTACGTAGGGCCGGGACACATTACACAGAACACTGAAAACAACGAAACAGGTCCCAACGCTAGGTAGCGGCAAAACGGCCGGACCTACCTGGCGGAGGCGTGGACATAATGAGACAGTTCCAAACAGGGCTGGGCTCCAGACACAGGCAAGGCGAGGCAAAGTTCTAGGCAGAGGCAAGGCTAAGCGTGGAAAGGCTCCAGGCAGAGGCAATAGACAATAGACAATAGGTGCTGGAGTAGGTCATTCGGCCCTTCTAGCCAGCACCACCATTCACTGTGATCATGGCTGATTATACACTATCAGTACCCCGTTCCTGCCCTCTCCCCATGTCCCTTGACCCAGCTTTCTATAAGAACTCTATCTAATTCTCTCTCGAATGCATCCAGAGACTTGGCCTCCACTGCCTCCTGGGGCAGAGCATTCCACATATCCACCACTCTCTGGGTGAAAAAGTTTTTCCGCATCTCAGTTCAAAATGGCATACCCCTTATTCTTAAACTGTGGCCTCTAGTTCTGGACTCACCCATCAGCGGGCACATGCTTCCTGCCTCCAGCGTGTCCAATGCCTTAATAATCTTATTATTAACGCAAGACAAGGAGAGGCGAAGCAAGGCTCCAGGCACAGTTTGCAGGGCAGGGCTTCAAGCTTAGGGAAGGAAGGGAACAGTCCAACCTCAGGGTAACGGCAATGATGGCCTGACTTACCCAACGGAGGCAAGGACCGGGAGGGACAGATCCCACCGTAGGGTAAAGGCAAGGACGGCCTGACTTACCCCACGAAACCCTCACAGAGGCAAGGACAGGATACCGACGGCACGAAACCCACACAGATGCAAGGACAGGATACTGACGACAGAAACCCCACAGAGAAAAGGACAGGATACTGACGACAGAAACCCCACAGAGAAAAGGACAGGATACCGACGGAACGAAACCCACACAGAGGCAAGGACAGGATACTGACGACAGAAACCCCACAGACAAAAGGACAGGATACTGACGACACAAACCCACACAGAGGCAAGGACAGGATACTGACGACAGAAACCGCACAGAGAAAAGGACAGGATACTGACGACAGAAACACCACAGAGAAAAGGACAGGATACTGACGACAGAAACCCCACAGAGAAAAGGACAGGATACTGACGACAGAAACCCCACAGAGAAAAGGACAGGATACTGACAAGACGAACCAGCCACCAGACTCGAACCCAGGGCCACTTAAATTACCAGCTCAAAGACGAGAATCAGGTGCCTACGATTAAGCCCAAATGAGACAAGGGACAGCCGGGAGATGCGGAGTCCGGAGTCCACGGACCGTGCTGTGAGCCGGAACGCGAATTTCACGGACCGGACCATGACAGTTACAAAGTAGCGGGGCAGCTTTTATTTCAGGTAATCTGAATTCGTTTACCAGAATTTGATCAGGATTGGTCGTTGTCTCCCTATCCAGATACTTCTGACATACTGTGAGGCTGCTTAGCTTCGCTAGGTGCTCAAAGGCTTATAGGTTGAAAGGTCCAATTCAATTCAAAGAATTGTATGCAATATACATCCTGAAACGTATTTTCTTCTCAAACATCCACGAAAACAGAGAAGTGCCCCAAAGAGTGAAAGATGGTTAAACGTGAGAACTCCAAATCCCCCCTCCCCAGCTCCCCTCTCCCCGAGTGCGGCAGCGAGCAACAATCCCGGCAAAATGCATCAACACCACCACCGAGCACAAACGTGAGGTAGGCAACAGCAAAGACACAGACTTGCAGTTACCCCAAAGACTTCTCGTTACATCCGGCATTCGACAAACCACAGGTTCTCTCTACCCCTAATAAGGGAGAGGGTGGTGTCCCCCATTTTCACGGCGAGTGGGAGACATAACAGCAACCGAGATCCGTGCCCGAAGACAGTAAAGCTCTCGGGTCTTCTGGCCCACAGCAAAAGTGTTTCCGGCCTCACCGGTGACACACGGGTCTCCTGCCGTGACGCCGACCCCCGATCCGGCCATCTCCAGAGCCCCGAGATCTCAGGCTTCCAAGTGCGGCCGAGACTTTCAGGCCGAACCCTTGGCATATCGGATACCGGACAGTTCTGATACTCCAGTCCCATTCCCGCAAAGAACCGAAGTCAGCGTGTAACTCCAGGTCAAGGTCTTCGAAAGAACCCTGAAAAGGAAAAATGAAAACATGACAGATGGTAAGAGAGCTGTTTCCGAAGATGCGTGCGAAGGAGTCGTTTAGTGGCATCTTAACTCTGCCTCCGCATCCGTGCATCTTGTTTCCGATCTGTGACCACTCTCCCTCTGAGGGGTAAATACACATTTCCCACCCGATCACGATCATAATAACACATGTCGGGCAAACTAATTTAGACCATCGCCTTTCCAGCAGAAAAATGGCTGCCTATCATTGGCTGATATTCGTGTCTCTCTGAGCCACAGTGTTCTGTTCTTGTTCAGTACTGGAGCCTCTCTGCAATCCTGTTATCATCCAGCATCTCAGAATTGTCCCCCAAAATGTCATAACCTTGGACCATGTATTCTCTCCTCTTTCTACCCACAAGCCTCACTCAGCCCCGCAGTTATTCCCATTTAAGTCCATTAGGATATCGGCTACATTTCTGGTGAGTCGCAGCAGAATTTTCCCTTGCCTTTTTGAATCCGCCACTGAAAATCCCTTTTCGAATATGAAAACCGGCGAAAATTATTAGTTTGTGTCTCTACTATGCATTCTTTCTCGCCGTCTACTTTGCCTCGATTGTTCCTCATGGTCCAAGCACTTTCTACGACAGGTCGATTGACCTCAGTATGTTTAGTGTCTGATTGTCGCTTGAACCAGTTTCAACCAAGTTGACCAGTGAACTGTCTTGATCACCTCTCTCCATCCTCATTCATTATTGAACATTCCTCTCAAATTTTAAATACACTTGACAGACCCCTATGACATATAACCCAGGAATTCTCTACTGAGGCGAAGGTTTCCAGTGATTGGAAAGGTTTATCAACTTCTGCACTCAAACTTCTATCCTGAATTTCAAATCTAGTCAGACCTCCCCTCTTATCGGTGCATTAACATACCGCGTCAAAAAAACAGCAATTCACTAACATAGTGAACTCACTTCCCTGTAATCCATTAGCCACTTGGTTCTCTCACTCAATACTTGGGAAATAAAAGTCCCCTGTACCTATAACATCAATCTCAGAACTTGCATGTTTTGTAATTGAGAACAGGGTAACGCAAAGTCTCAGAGTGGAGACTCCACTGGTCATGGTGAATGAAGGAAAATAAAGAAGCTGTGATAAAGATTTGGATGATTACCTATGGGACAATGTGAGGCATTGAGGGTAAACGAAACCAGAGAGAAAGGATGCTTAATTGAGAATTGGGTAGAATGGCGGCAGCAAACTGAAGTGCCGCGGGACCGATTATAAGAACCAATAATGCTTTCCATGATGTGGAGACTCTTCTTGAAGAGAAGTTGTCCACCTTAAGGAGAGGGCAACATATTTGCGAGGAGGGCGGGTGCGAGGAGCGAGAAAATAATGCATTTGAATCAGTTTCTAATGGTTTGTGAAAGAAGAGTGAGTGATAAGAGGCAAATCAGCTTGTAGCGATGTGGAAGGATTGAGTGCAATGTATACTGATTTAAATCAGGAGTGGTGCAAATCCTCATGGTTATGACTATGATAGGCAGCCCACTTCCAAACATCTCCTGCCAGTACTCAACCAGGACTATGCTACCTTCTTCCATCCCCTTCCCCACATGCGACCAGTGAGAAAGTCGCAACGGAAGGAGACAGAGGCAGGAATCTGAAAGCAGAATATACCATGCACTGCATCCTTTCTGCCTCACCCAGATGCTTTTGTGCCAGAACACTTAGCTGCCTTCTCCACACTGGACTGTGCGAAAATACATGGTGAGCAAGTGAAGAATTAAATAATCCGTTAAGTCACTTCTAGGTATTAACAGAGGATACCGCTAGACGTGCTAACCAGACAAGCGCCAAGCATCTGACCACATTTACGTCAGATCCATGAATGGTGGTCCAAGCGCTTAATTATTCAACATTACATCGAGACATTTCAGAGCCAGAAGTCACATAAATTTCGTTCGGAACTTTAGTTTGTCGCAGCACTGACAACATAGAAAATCTATGGTAATGTTTCAACGGTCTGTCATTACACCTACGGAGTGGAAACTCAGTATGGAGTATGGAGTACTCAGCATGGAGACTCAGTACAAAGTTATCGCGTGTGAATAGGTAAGTGCAGGCGTGAGTATATGAGGGAGGACACACACTAAAGTAATATACCTTTAATTAGGTGATAATGGCGATATTTCCGTACCGGATTTGGTAGGCAAATGTTCCCAGTAACACACACAAAATGCTGGTGGAACGCGGCAGGCCATGCAGCATCTACAGGGAAAAGCGCTGTCGACGTTTCGGGCCGAGGACAGTACCCTGTTAAATATATATTCATTCAGCGGTGGTTATGGGGATTACTAAACATGATTCTATACAGCAAAACTTTCATTTAAATTACATCCCATGTTTGAGCGGAATTTAGAGGCCAGAAAACGTGGAAGCCGCTGGGGATTCGGTGACGCGATGACTTCATGTTTTAAATTGTTAAATATCAACTTGAGACGATGCATAACCTCCAGCGTCCATATGCTTTAAACTCGAAAGGATTTCTTAACTGTTTGAATGATTCTAATTATTGCTTAGTTGTAAACTGTTCAACACTTAATAGTACGACGTGTTCTGCAAAAGTTTATAATGTGAATGCATTGAGATTGTAAAATATTGCACGAGGACAGGACGTTTGCGGGTTCACTTGAAAACCAAGGAGAGGTAATTCGGTCGTAAATGAACGGAAAGCAGTCGTGTCCTTGTTAGGTTTGTATTGACAGGATGTTTGAATTAATCCTGTTTCATCACAGGATATGACTGTGTTACGTATTCAGGCAACAATAAATATATATGAGTTAGGCAAAGGTTTTTATAACAAATAACACGTTTATTAAACACTGAAAACAAACCCCCCAAAAGTAAACAAACACTAGCTTAACCGGAATTCAGCTGCTGTGCGGCAGATTCACAGTTCTTAATAGCGTTGCAGTTCACACAGTTCTTAAAGCGGTATTGGAAAAAAAAACCAGTTCTTTAAAGCGGTATGCCGAAAATTCAAAAGCTCACAGTCCATTTAAAAGGAGAGACTTTTTAAGGCGATTTAAATTCTCTTCCACGTCGTTGTCCTTCGATCCCCGGCGTCGAACTTTCCCACGTCGAATTTTCATAAAACGTAATGGTTTAATGGCACTAACCTCTTCTTCCACACTCTGTCCTCAATCTCCCGCTATCCCAGCGGAGATTAACACGAGAACAGACAACGAAATCCTTCCGAATGAGGATCAAATAAGGTCGTAACCAATCCACCGTCGAAAATCGATTCTCCTCGATTTTTATCTTCCAAATTCTTAACTTCACTCACCACCAGCAAAGAAACTGTTGGCAATGACCTTTTAAACATTAGGCATTATATAAAACTTCATTTTTTAACTAAACTGCGTCATCACATTAAATCACGCAGGGACATGAAGTCAGCTTGGCAAATCCCGCCACGAACTGCCCCACCTGACAGGGTGGGTCTTCCTTTTATAACCTGTAAAACAAACCTGTCACATGACCTCTACTGGCAGGAAAATGACGTCACTCCACCATCACAAGACCATTACCTCAAGTCCAGTATAACTTCAACCCCAGTCACGTGACAAGGGTACCACTGTCACGTGTCACGGGTACGTAACAACTGTCTGGAAAAGTCTGGTTCCTTGAGTGAAATGCATTTCCAGGTACTGAGTTGAATTTCAGAGAGTGGGTCTTTCCGAAATTACATGAAGTGTCATTGTATGTGGGCCGCAACCACCCTGATCTTTCTTTCCTCTGGTCCTTGGAATATCTGATAAGGGATTACAATCTGGTATTTAACTGTTTATTCTGTATGCGCCAGTTATCTACAACGGTTTTGAACGTAGAAAAGTGCATGCTTGGACTTTGTTTTGCATGTACCTGTGTATTTATTTGTCTACCTTGTTATTGATTTCAGTAGGAGTCGCCGATTTCACACCGACCAGGTAGAATCATGGTAAAAAGGTATCCATGTATGATAAACCCACTATTCAAAGGGAAATTGGTATTAGGATAAATGCATTTGTACTCGAATTAGGAATTTGATTTTGGCATTTTGGAATGCTAGTTCACTTACCTGGTCAGACACTGTCTATCCCCAACTAGAGTACGTTTCTCGAGATACTCATAAATTCCCTCCTTATAAATCCTCTCCAATAGCTTGCCAACAACTGACGGAAGACTCCCTGACCTGTAAATCTCAGGACTATCCTCACGGAATTCTTAGGACAAAGAAAAAAACATTTGCCACCCTCCAATCATCCGGTACTACTTCTGTGGATAATGAGACCGCAAATATCATGACCCAATTCGCAGCAATATCTTCGCCCGCTTTCAACAACGTATCTCCCTTCTAGCAAAGGCGAATGATTATTTTAATGTTTTATGGGTTTCCAGTGCATAATTGTTATCGTCCGCATATCTGTGTTTTGTTACGCTTAATCCGGATTAATCAAGGTCCCGCTCACTGTTGAATATATAAGCAAAGTATCATTAAGGACGTTCACTGCCTCCTTGCACTCCAGACCCATGCTTAACATTTTATCTCTCAGCTCTCACACCCTCTGTCTCGTCACCCTCCTGTTCTTCTCGTACCTAAATGCGACTCTCCAATGCCGTCTCATGTCCCTTTCTAAATTCATTGTTACTTTCCGTCCCGGCTACCTTGTGTCATTCCATAGCCCTGCGTGATCGTTTCTTCCTGACCCTTAAGTGTTTTTCTTTCTTCTGTTACGTACCCCGTAACTGGGTGTCAGACCAGCAAAGATAGATGTATCCGTTGGAGTCTGGCGGTACCAAAACTAAAGGTGTTTATTAGTAAACTACACAATGCAGTATCAAAAATGCAAATATACATATAAAACAAGTTAGCAATAATAAACCTAAAAGTGTAGGAATAATAATAAGCAACAATAAACAAGCTCTATTGATGTCTCAGGGTAAATGAATTGTCATAGAAAAGTAAAAATTTCAGTTCAGTTCATGAGTGCTGAGGTAGGTATGGTTGTTGTGTTGTAATCGTTGGAGAGAGAGAGAGAGAGAGAGAGAGAGAGAGAGAGAGAGAAAGCGAGAGATTAGGCAGCTGCAGCGGGCAAACCTTCTATTGCTTTCTTAATCCGTCGTATCGTTGTAGTCATTCAGTTATGACCCCTCCGTCCTTCAGCCAGACCGTTCTTCTGTGGTGGACTCGTCACTCTGGCATGAGTGGACACACACACAAGTCCCCACCGGCCCTGCTATAACACTGTGAGTTTTATTGACCGATCTCCTGATTCGGTCTCCGAAAACCCACCTTTCTTGCGGTTTCACAACACTCAGTCAGTGTCCACTGGTATGTCTGAAGGGTGTCTCTCCAGACCTGTCTTTTATCCCTACTAACGGGGACTCAGCTATCCATCAATCCCGAATGACTGTGTCCATCAAATGAGGCCACTCCTGCTGTCTCCTGAGGAATGTTAACGAGCAAAGTAAAGTCCTTGTAGTGAAAGGTAAATAAACCAGGAGGAGTCAAAATACAATAAATCAAAGGTATCTCTCTCCCTCTTATCTGTAGCAAATGTTCCTGCACGTGTTTCGTCTCCCTCTCTCTCTCTAATAAGCAGCATAGCAACAGTAATAGTTCATGGTTCTCATGGGGGCTTGGTTAACTCTGCACCCCATTGTCCATCAGGTCTGTTCATCACTCATAACACTTCTTCCTGACGAGGTGTTCAATATTGTTGTCAACCAGGTTTAATTTACACTACCATCCTTACCTCGCCTCACTGAGACAACCCCAATGCAAGTCGATTAAGAATCACCTGTTGCGCATTTCAAGGCGCAAACCCTTTCCCAAATTCGGCTCCCAAGTCCTTACCCAATAGCACCAATTAAATACAATCTGCTTCTATTCCGGTGTAGTTATCGGACATTTTGAATAGTTGACCCGCAAAGAGATCTATTACCTGATTCTTCTCCTTTTCTGGTACTAGATCCAGGAGGGCCTGTTCTCCAGTCCGCCTGTCCGATAATCGTGCCAGGACTCATTTCTGGACGCTACTGCGAAATTCAGTCATACCTAAACTTTTTAACACGAGGAAATGCCGGTGAATTTTATTGAAGTTTAAGCTGCCTGTGACAACAGCTTGTTAATATGGCACCTCCCCGAAATATATTTCCGTGCTGTCTCACACACACACACACACACACACACACACACACACACACACACACACACACACACACACATATATATAATATTATTTATTTATATATATATAATTTTTGGTGATGGGGTGCGAGTCTGTGGTCTGTACAGAATGCTCACAAACTAGTGATTGCTCCCTTTCTGCTCTGAGATCTACTCACGGTCTGGACAATCATTCCACGGTTCCTTCCCTTTCTGCTGCTGCGTGCTATCATACTCTCCCCGTGTTTCAATGGGACTCCCTTTACAATCTTTTATCGGACTCCATTTTGAAATATATGAAGCCAGGAAGGTCCAGAAGCCATTCCTTCCCCTGCGTTCGTCAATTCTCTGTGATAGTTTGCTGTGTACCGAAACATAAGTAACAATCATTCAACGTTTGCCCAGTTTCCTAGCTTAACTGCATGAAGTATGCAATCTTTCATATTTTTTGCAATTTCAAGGTGACCGGATTGTTTGAATTTATGACCAAACTACTCATATTTAAAAACGTTTTATTGGAAAACTCCTCTGAAATGCAATCAGACGTGGTCGTTATCTACACAGATGGCCATTTAATGTAAACACATACTTCAGACCATTTTTCAGCTCTTTTCTGAATTTCCTCTGTGTCAGTGTATAGATACAGGTATTGGTGCACATACTCAGAATTTGCACCATGAGCCCACATTGTTGTAGGATGTATACCGGGGAACTCAAATATCGGTCCTGATAAAAATAATTTACCGGCTGCCATTTCAGGGAAAAAGCTACATAGGGCATCCAAAATAATATGAAATTAGCTGAAATTGCAAACAATAAAATCATCGATTTTCTGCGGTTTTCCACCTCGGCATCTTTCTGATTATCACTGCTGCTCCGAAGTCCTCTGCGGACTTTATTTGCCACAATGATATGTCTCACTGTTAAGCCATTGAAGATAAGGATTAAGCCGATTGGTAGCAACGGTGTTAAAATGCTATCCAGCAATTCGATTCCTTTCCACACGGGTGAAGTAGCGTATTCATGTGTGAGGGCGCAACGCCACGGCACATTGTCAATGATGACGTAAGGTTCAACAGTAAAGTAAAACGGGAAACTTCTCCCGAAACTCACTAAAACCACGGTCACCATAACCACCGTTGCTGTTCTCTCGGTGCAGTATCGTTCCCTGAGCTTTCGACAACATATTGCGATGAAGCGATCGAAGGTAAAACTGACCGTGAACCAAACAGAGCAGTCTCTCGTCACAACAAATAATACAAGTGTCATGGCGCATACAGGAGTGATGAGCAGGTATCTGGAATAAATGTGGATATTGTTGGTCTGTTCCACTAAAGCGAAAACTATAACCACCGTCATATCCGCTGCTGCCATTCCAACCAGGTAACGGGTGATGCATTTGGAGAGTCCGCATTTTCCCCGAGACAGGATCACAATCGCCGTTAAATTAACTAGAAGAAATTTGGAAAGAAAAAAAAATCAACACAGAATTATCGTTAGCTGCAGATGTCTGAATGCCCACCATTTTTCCAAAGCTACGCAGGGTGTGATTTCTTTTGGAAATGAAAAGCAGAAATTGAATTTGTGCGGACTCTGTCCGCGCACTCGGGCTGGGCAATAATGGACAGAATTAGCAGTGGGTTGGCGACTTTCCGACAGACTAGAACCGGGCAATTGATTTCCACGATTCATGTACCGGTGAGTTCGATCTCCATGAACAACACCATTTCCATTATTCGAGGTGAAATACTTGAAAGGTTCATTTGTGGTGAAATCATGAGATTTAATGCTTAAGTTATAATTTAACGTTTTATGGAAGAACAGACCTGAGTGTCGATATTCGACTGGCCGGTCAGATGGAAAAGCTTCTGATCTGGAAACGCGACCACTGTCGGTTCAGAAAGCCGAGCAAGGTGAAACTATGGATCTATGGCAACATCGGCACCAACGTAATTGACAAAGGAAATACAAAGCATCACATAGAAACGATATGGAAGCCGAATAACAAAACTATCAGATGCTTGAATCCTGATTTCTGGAAACACATTTCAGACGATGGTCGCATCTGTGCTCCGTAAAATTGCAAACCGTGCAATTGAAAGAGGGCAAAATGAGGACGGCACCATACATAGAGTGACCAGTTCCAGTACCTTACCAGGGATACCGATCGCCACAATTGTAGGATAGAAAACGCTCGCGATGTAGAAAATCGCTGGATATCCCATAATCCGTCAGAGGCAGCGTTCAGTTGTACGGAACGTTCCAACTGCTCATATGAACTGGTGGCAGGTTTTACAGAGTTATAAGCAATTCAGAGTAATTCCACTGAGGCAACTAGTGTGTTGATGACATCAGTCGCATGAGGGGCAACCAGCTACACAAACAGTTACAATAAAGTGTTTTCTCACTCTGTAACCGTGACATGAATTAGTATCCCCAAGGGATGTTACAAGCTATTTACTTTTAAACAAAAGATAATACGAGCGCTACCAATATACTTTCCAAGACATCTGACGTCAGCTACAGAAATGGGACATGTTCTGATCAGTGTTGTTTCTAACGTAGACAATCATCCTGAACAATCAACTTCAAACAGATTTATTTTGTCCCATTTAGCGCAGCACATTCGCTTCTGACATTGAGAGCGGGACATCATCTCGGCAGGTGAAATAGGGTACGATTGATTGAGGGAGGGAATAGGAGCATTTTTTCTGTCGCTTGTTTTAGCCATTTCGAGTCATTTGAATGACCAACGTCACAGTCACAGCCGATTATATGTATCACAATAAAACACGTTGTACGTATGTTCTCCTGAGCAGATAAAAGAGATGGAGAGTAATATTCCAGGGACCTTTGATTATAAAAACTTACGTACTAACACGAATTTAGATGTGGCCTGTGGACGGATTGATGGACGTTCTTTTCTGGATTAGCAGAGAGGGGATGGTTGATTCTTTGACTCTGACAAGGGCAGTGCAGGTATTGGTGTTAGGCCCATTGTGTTTTATCATGTATTTTTACTGACTCAGATGTCGATGTTGAAAACTGAATGTGAAGAATTGCGGACGACTCCTAAGTTGGAGGCATTGTTCCAGCCAGGAATTCTATCTAAGCTTGAAGCTTGATGTTACCGGGCTCGGAAATGGGCTGACAAATGGCAGATTGCATTTAATACTCACAAGTGTGAGACGGTCTGCGTCGTGAGGAAAGGGGCAACGGGTTTCGCCGCACACAATGTGCGCTTTAGTGTGCAGTGTTTAAAAAAGAGACCTTGCCATACAGATCGATAATTCCAGGAAATCGGCGTCACCGGTAGATCGGTTCGTATTGAGCTTTGATCACAGTGGCCTTCACAATAAGATCACTGAGTACCCGAGTTGGGACGTTGTGCTGAAGCTGTACAACACGCTGGCGAGGCCATAGATAGAATATCGTGGCTGTTCTGGCCACATGCTTACTGTTTTGAAATATCAATTAGCCTCAAAATGCCCTGCGATAATTTGAAAGGAAGAGTGCTGCAATGAATAGGGTGAATGCCCCCAGATTTTGCCCATCCAGGGTTTATCCTATAGACACTGTAGGCAGGGTGCGTGGATTCTAGAGAGGGAGTGCAGAGGAGATTTGCAAGAGTGTTGCCTGGAATGGAGGTCGTACCTTGGGGGAACAGGGCCTTTTCTCCCTGTAGTGACAGAGGATGAGAGGTGACCTGACAGAGGTGTATAAGATGAAGAGAGGCATTGATCCGCGTGTACAATCCGAGTTTTTCTCCCCCCAGGGCCGAAATAGCTACACAAGAGGGCATAGTTTTAAAATGCTTGGAAATAGGTACAGAGGAGATACCAGCGGTAAGTTTTTGACACAGAGAGTGGTGTGTGCACGGAATGCACTGCTGGCGGCGGTAGTGGAAGCGGATCCCATAGGGTCTTTTAAGAGTCTTTTAGACAGGAGCTTACAAAACTAAAGGGCTACGCGTTCGGGAAAGTGCAGAGAATTTCTAGAGTATTTACATATTTGGCACAACATTGTGGACCGAAGGACCGGTAATATGCTGTACATTTCTATGATCTATATTCTATCCTTTGACTGAATCTACATGCAGAGTTCTTAGGCTTGGGGAGAATGTTGAAATATGCAAGCAGAGGATGTAGTAGACGTTATTCACTCAGAGGGTCGACCGAGTGTGGAAGGAACTGCAGCGTAACTGGTAGATTCGGATTCAATTGTATAATTTCAGTGAAGGCTGTGCCGGTACGTGGATGAGAGTGGGACAGAGGGTGCAGATATATGGGGAGGGGCGGAGGATCACAGAGGGATGACCGAGATGAACGGAAGAGCCTATTTGTCCGTAGTAATAATCTTTGACTTCATGACTATCTCTGTCTCATTTCCCCATTCAGTGTCTTCTCGCTTTTGTCACCAATATAACTATGTGCCGAACGGAGGGTGTTTTCAAGCTCAACATTCAATCTCATTTCCTTCTGATTTTGTAGTACAACCTGCTCTGTGCCTATTGTGGAATTCGTACCGATGAGCGGCCCTCGGCTTATTGGAAAGATAAAATCTTACCCTTCTACATCCAGTGTGGAACTTGTACCACCATGCAGCCCTCGGTTGCCTGGAGAGAGTCTCACGTCTGTATCCATCGTGACGTTGGTATCGATGTGCGATGAGCGGAACTGGTATCGTCACTGTGGACATTTCCCACCACTCTGTATCCATTGTGGAATTGGTATCGTCACTGTGGACCTTTCCCACCACTCAGTATCCATTGTGGAACTGGTATCGTCACTGTGGACCTTTCCCACCACTCTGTATCCATTGTGGAACTGGTATCGTCACTGTGGACCTTTCTCACCACTCTGCATCCATTGTGGAACTGGTATCGTCAATGTGGACCTTTCCCACCATTCTGTATCCATTGTGGAACTGGTATCGTCAATGTGGACCTTTCCCACCATTCTGTATCCATTGTGGAACTGGTATCGTCACTGTGGACCTTTCCCACCACTCTGTATCCATTGTGGAACTGGTATCGTCACTATGGACCTTTCCCACCACTCTGTATCCATTGTGGAACTGGTATCGTCACTGTGGACCTTTCCCACCACTCTGTATCCATTGTGGAACTGGTATCGTCAATGTGGACCTTTCCCACCATTCTGTATCCATTGTGGAACTGGTATCGTCACTGTGGACCTTTCCCACCACTCTGTATCCATTGTGGAACTGGTATCGTCACTATGGACCTTTCCCACCATTCTGTATCCATTGTGGAACTGGTATCGTCACTGTGGACCTTTCTCACCACTCTGTATCCATTGTGGAACACGTACTGATGTGTGGCGCTCGGTTTCTCTGAGAATATTTCAGCGCTGATAACAAGCTTTTCCCTCTCACACTTTGAATACGATTCGTGAGGCTGACTGCTCTAGTCTCAGCGTGAAATTCAACTTTTGTTGTAAATTGCTTTCTATCAGTAACTTGGAAACAGTTGCCATTTCCTGCGACAGCAAATCATTTCAATTCCTGCTCGCCATTACGTTGTCCACTGCGCCTGAAATCAATACGTTCCGTTCAATGATCAATACTACAACGCTCGTACTGGCTTTGTTGATTTCTGCGATATTTGTTTTGTTACTCAGGCGTCATTTATTATGTGTCTCCAAATACTCCTCCGCTGGCAGTGAGAACTTCTCTTTTATAGGATTGCAGCCTTTCTTGTGGTGAACGGGAACAAGTGGAGAAGGACAGTGACGGACGCAGATATATTTCAAGTGGCGAATGGGAAGAGGTGGAGAATGACAGTGACGGATGGAGATATATTTCAAGTGCCGAATGGGAAGAGGTGGAGAATCACAGTGACTGACGGAGACATATTTCAAGTGGCGAATGGGAAGAGGTGGAGAAGGACAGTGACGGAGATATATTTCAAGTGGCGAATGGGAAGAGGTGAGGCAAATTTCTGACTCAGACGGGGACTCTGAGATGGCGAGTTCCCCTGAAACTGACGTCATTGGTCCAGACGCTGGAGGTGCTGCCTGGAGGAGCACTGAACACGGTTCACATCGAAACCAGGTGCAGGAGTAGACCATTCGGCCCTTCGAGCCTGCACCGCCATTCAGTATGATCATGGCTGATCATCCAACTCAAAACCCTGTACCTGCTTTCTCTCCATACCCCCTGATCCCTTTAGCCTCAAGGGCCATATCTAACTTCCTCTTAAATATAGCCAATGAACTGGCCTCAACTGTTTCCTGTGGCAGAGAATTCCACAGATTCACCACTCTCTGTGTGAAGAAGATTTCCTCATCTCGGTCCTAAAAGGCTTCCACTTTATCCTTAAACTGTGACCCCCTCGTTCTGGACTTCCCCAACATCGGAAATAATCTTCCTACATCTAGCCTGTTCAATCCCTTTAGAATAATATACGTTTCAATAAGATCCTCCCTCAGTCTTCTAAATTCTAGTGAGTATAAGCCTAGTCAATCCACTCTTTCTTCATATGAAAGTCCTGCCATCCCAGGAATCAATCTGGTGAACCTTCTTTGTACTCCCTCTATGGCAAGAATGTCTTTCCTCAGATTAGGGGACCAAAACTGCACACAATACTCTAGGTGCGGTCTCATCAAGGCCTTGTACAACTCCAGTAGATCCTCCCTGCTCCAGTACAAATCCTTTTGCTATGAATGCCAACATACCATTTGCCTTTTTCACCGCCTGCTGTACCTGCATGCCCAATTTCAATGACTGGTGTACAATGACACCCAGGTCTCGTTGCACCTCCCCTTTTCCTAATCGGCCACCATTCAGATAATAATCTGTTTTCCTGTTCTTGCAACCAAAGTGGATAACCTCACATTTATCCACATTTAATTGCATCTGCCATGAATTTGCCCACTCACCTAACCTATCCAAGTCACCCTGCATCCTCTTAGTATCCTCCTCACAACTAACACCGCCGCCCAGCTTCGTGTCATCCGCAAACTTGGAGATGCTGCATTTAATTCCCTCATCTAAATCATTAATATATATTGTAAACAACTCGGGTCCCAGCACTGAGCCTTGCAGTACCCCACTAGTCACTGCCTGCCATTCTGAAAAGGTCCCGTTTACTCCCACTCTTTGCTTCCTGTCTGCCAACCAATTATCTATCCAAATCAATTCCATACCCCCAATACCGTGTGCTTTAAGTTTGCACACTAATCTCCTGTGTGGGACCTTGTCAAAAGCCTTTTGAAAATCTAAATATACCACATCCACTGGCTCTCCCCTATCCACTCTATGAGTTACATCTTCAAAAAATTCTATAAGATTCGTCAGATATGATTTTCCTTTCACAAATCCATGCTGACTTTGTCCGATGATTTCACTTCTTTACAAATGTGCTGTTATCACATCTTTGATAACCGACTCTAGCATTTTCCCCACCACCGATGTCAGACTAACCGGTCTATAGTTCCTCTGTTTTTCTCTCCCTCCTTTTTTAAAAGGTGGGGTAACATTAGCCACCCTTCAATCCTCAGGAACTAATCCAGAATCTAAAGAGTTTTGAAAAATTATCACTAATGCATCCGCTATTTCTTGGGCTACTTCCTTAAGCACTCTGGGATGCAGACCATCTGGCCCTGGAGATTTATCTGCCCTTAATCCCTTCAATTTACCTAACACCACTGCCCTACTAACATGTTTTCCCCTCAGTGCCTCCATCTCACTAGACACTCGGTCCCCTACTATTTCCGAAAGATTATTTATGTCCTCCTTAGTGAAGACAGAACCAAAGTAGTTATTCAATTGGTCTGCCATGTCTTTGTTCCCTATGATCAATTCACCTGTTTCTGACTGTAAGGGACCTACATTTGTCTTGACCCATCTTTTTCTTTTCACATATCTGTAAAAGCTTTTACAGTCAGTTTTTATATTCCCTGCCAGCTTTCTCCCATAATCTTTTTTTTCTAATTAAGCCCTTTGTCCTCCTCTGCTGGTCTCTGAATCTCTCCCAGTCCTCAGGTATGCCCCTTTAGCTAATTTATATGTTTCTTCTATGGACATGATACTATCCCTAATTTCCCTTGTCAGACACGGGAGCACTACCTTCCCTGGGTTATTCTTTTGTCAAACTGGGATGAACTATTACCATATAACCATATAACATATAACCATATAACAATCACAGCACGGAAACAAGCCATTCCGGCCCTCCTAGTCCGTGCCGAACTCTTAATCTCACCTAGTCCCACCTACCCGCACTCAGCCCATAACCCTCCACTCCTTTCCTGTCCATATACCTATCCAATTTTACATTAAATGACACAACTGAACTGGCCTCTACTACTTCTACAGGAAGCTCATTCCACACAGCTATCACTCTCTGAGTAAAGAAATACCCCCTCGTGTTTCCCTTAAACTTTTGCCCCCTAACTCTCAAATCATGTCCTCTCGTTTGACTCTCCCCTACTCTCAATGGAAACAGCCTATTCACGTCAACTCTATCTATCCCTCTCAACATTTTAAATACCTCGATCAAATCCCCCCTCAACCTTCTACGCTCCAATGAATAAAGACCTAACTTGTTCAACCTTTCTCTGTAACTTAAGTGCTGAAACCCAGGTAACATCCTAGTAAATCGCCTCTGCACTCTCTCTAATTTATTGATAGCTTTCCTATATTTCGGTGACCAGAACTGTACACAATATTCCGAATTTGGCCTTACCAATGCCTTGTACAATTTTAACATTACATCCCAACTTCTGTACTCAATGCTCTGATTTATAAAGGCCAGCGTTCCAAAAGCCTTCTTCACCACCCTATCTACATGAGACTCCACCTTCAGGGAACAAGGCACTGTTATTCCTAGATCTCTCTGTTCCACTGCATTCCCCAATGTCCTACCATTTACCCTGTATGTTCTATTTGGATTATTCCTGCCAAAATGTAGAACCTCACACTTCTCAGCATTAAACTCCATCTGCCAACGTTCAGCCCATTTTATAACCGGCATAAATCTCCCTGCAAGCTTTGAAAACCCACCTCATTATCCACAAAACCTCCTACCTTAGTATCATCAGCATACTTAGGAATCCAATTTACCACCCCATCATCCAGATCATTTATATATATTACAAACAACATTGGGCCCAAAACAGATCCCTGAGGCACCCCGCAAGTCACCGGCCTCCATCCCGATAACCAATTATCCACCACTACTCTCTGGTATCTCCCATCTAGCCACTGTTGAATCCATTGCATTGCTCCAGCATTAATACCTAACGACTGAACCTTCTTAACTAACCTTCCATGTTGAACTTTGTCAAAGGCCTTGCTGAAGTCCATATAGACTACATCCACTGCCTTACCCTCGTCAACATTCCTCGTAACTACTTCAAAAAATTCAATAAGGTTTGTCAAACATGACCTTCCACGCACAAATCCATGCTGGCTACTCCTAATCAGATCCTGTCTATCCAGATAATTATAAATACTATCTCTAAGAATGCTTTCCATTAATTCACCCACCACTGATGTCAAACTGACAGGTCTATAATTACCAGGCTTACTTCTAGAACCCTTTTTAAACAATGGAACCACATGAGCAATACGCCAAACCTCCGGCACAATCCCCGTTTCTAATGACATCTGAAAGATCTCCGTCAGAGCTCCAGCTATCTCTACACAAACTTCCCTCAAGGTCTTGGGGAATATCCTGTCAGGACCCGGAGATTTATCCACTTTTAAATTTCTTAAAAGCGCCAGTACTTCCACCTCTTTAATTGTCATAGTTTCCATAACTTCCTTACTTGTTTCCCACACCTTACACCATTCAATATCCTTCTCCTTAGTGAATAACGAAGAGAAGAAATCGTTCAAAATCTCTCCCATCTCCCTCGGCTCCACACATTACTGACCACCCTGATTCTCTAAGGGACCAATTTTATCCCTCACTATCCTCTTGCTTTTAATATAACTGTAGAAGCCTTTCGGATTTACTTCCACCTTACTTGCCAAACCAAACTCGTAACTTCTTTTAGCTTTTCTAATCTCTTTCTTAAGTTTCCTTTTACATTCTTTATATTCCTCGAGCAATTCCTTTACTGCATGCTGCCTATATCTATTGTAGACATCCCTCTTTTTTCGAACCAATTTTCTAATATCCCTTGAAAACCATGGCGCTTTCAAACCTTTAACCTTTCCTTTCAACCAAACAGGAACATAAAGATTCTGTACCCTCATAATTTCACCCTTAAATGACCTCCATTTCTCTATTACATACTTCCCCTAAAACAACTTGACCCAATCCACTCTCTCTAAATCCCTGCGCATCTCCTCAAAGTTAGCCTTTCTCCAATCAAAAATCTCAACTCTAGGTCCAGTCCTGTCCTTCTCCATAATTATATTGAAGCTAATGCTATTGTGATCACTGGACCCGAAGTGCTCCCCAACACATACATCTGTCAGCTGACCTATCGCATTCCCTAACAGGAGATCCAACACTGCCCCATCTCTAGTCGGTACTTCTATGTATTGTTGCAAAAAACTATCCTGCACACATTTCACAAACTCTAAACCATCCAGCCCTTTTACAGAATGAGCTTCCCAATCTATGTGTGGAAAATTAAAATCTCCCACAATCACCACCTTGTGTTTACTACAAATATCTGCTATCTCCTTACACATTTGCTCTTCCAACTCACGCTCCCCATTAGGTGGCCTATAATACACTCCTATCAGTGTTACTACACCTTTCCCATTCCTCAATTCCACCCAAATAGACTCCCTAGAGGAGCTCTGTAATCTATCCTTCCAAAGCACCGCCATAAGATTTTCTCGGACAAGCAATGCAACACCTCCTCCTCTGGCCCCTCCTACTCTATCACACCTGAAGCAACAAAATCCAGGAATATTTAGTTGCCAATCACACCCTTCCTGCAACCATGTTTCACTGATAGCTACAACATCATAATTGCAGGTATCAGTCCACGCTTTAAGCTCATCCACCTTTCTTACAATGCTCCTAGCATTAAAATAGATACATTTAAGATACTCTCCACCTCCTCCTCTCTTTTCATCCCTAGCAATGCATTCAAATTTATTATCCTTTTCTTTCTTCTCCCCTACATCTTCAGGCTGAGCGCATCCCATCTCCATCACCTGCCTTTCCTCCCTCACACACTGTCTACTTACTTGCTCTACTGGTGAACTAACCTCCTCTCCCATAGTTTCCTCAAATTGATTTCCGCCCCCCCCCCATCTTACTAGTTTAAAGTCTGCCCTGTAGCCCTAGCAAACCTCCCCGCTAGGATATTGGTTCCCCCAGGATTCAAGTGTAACCCGTCCTTCTTGAACAGGTCACGCCTGCCCCAGAAGAGGTCCCAATGATCCAGAAATGTGAATCCCTGCCCCCTGCTCCAATCCCTCAGCCACACATTCATCCTCCACCTAATTCCATTCCTACTCTCACTGTCGCGTGGCACAGGCAGTAATCCCGAGATTACTACCTTTGCGGTCCTTCTTCTTAACTGCCTTCCTAACTCCCTATACCCTCGTTTCAGGACCTCTTCCCCTTTCCTACATATGTCATTGGTACCTACATGTACCACGACCTCTGGCTCCTCACCCTCCCACTTCAGGATATCTTGGACGCGATCAGAAACGTCCCGAACCTTGGCACCAGGGAGGCAAACTACCATCCGGGACTCCCGATCACCTCCACAGAACCGCCTGTCTGAACCCCTGACTATCGAGTCCCCTATTACTATGGTCCTCTTTCTTCTATCCCTACCCTTCTGAGCTACAGGGCCGTCCTCTGTGCCGGAGGCCCGGCCACTGTCACTTCCTCCAGGTAGGCTGTCCCCCCCAACAGTACTCAAACATGAGTACTTATTTTCAAGGGGTACAGCCACTGGGGTACTCTCTAGTACCTGCCTCTTCCCCTTCCTGACCGTGACCCACCTATCTGCCTCCAGTGGCCCCGGAGTGACCACCTGCCTGTAACTCCTCTCTATCACCTCCTCACTCTCCCCGACCAGGCGAAGGTCATCGAGCTGCAGCTCCAGTTCCCTGACTCGGTCCCTCAGGAGCCGCAGTTCGGCGCACCTGGCGCAGATGTGGACGTCCGGGAGGCTCGGAGACTCCAGGATCTCCCACATCCGACACCGAGAACAACAAGCTGCCCTCACACTCATACTTCTCGAATAACTGAAAATAACAAGGAGAACTAAAAGATAAGCCTACTGTGCCCTCTTCCGCCTAAGCCCTCTGAGCCCAAGCCCTACACTCTGCTCCCGGCTCACTCCGCTGCCCGCAAACGAAGCTGCCCGCTGCTTAAGGCTGCGTTCTTTTTATATCTTCCCTCCTTCCCAGGCCTCCTTCACGCGCCTGCGCAGTCCCGCCTCTCAGAACTCCGATCTGAGAAGCAATTTGAAAGTGGCTGCCGCCGCACTTCCTCTCAAAGCCTCGCTGTCTCCTTCCAAAAGAAGACTTCACTGCACTTCTCTCCAGCTTTTTCTTCCTTATGACTTCTTCCAGATCAACTTTCTCCAGTATCTCCGTCTTCATTTCAAACTTGATTCCGTAGAGACAGTGACTCACGAGCTGCGACCTTCGCCAGCCCTGGCACGTGTCCAGAAAACACTTTAACACGGTAGTTCTCAGCCGCTCCTGCAACGACCTCACTTCATATTCTCCCGAGGCAAATCCAAATATCACGAGGTCATCCACATCTGCCAAAACTCCAATCACCTCCACATCCCCCATGGTCTTCCACATGCCCCGCGGGAAGGTTGCAAGGGCTCCGGATATGCCCTGTGGCATCTTTTCGGACCGAAAGAATCCAAGGGGACCTATAACGGCCGGCTTCTCCTTGTCGGCCTCACTCATCGGGATCTGGCAACATCCACTCCTCAGATCCAGCACCTTAAACCACTTCGCACCACTCAGACAGGCCATCGCCTCTTCGGCCTTCAGGGCCGTATTCTGGTCAATGACAGTGCGCCTCTTCAGCGCACTATACTCCACACTCACGCTGCCTACGTCTCCCACGGCTTCAGGGCCCAGTCGCCGCGACCTCTCTCTCACCTAGGTGTCTTCAGCGGTCAACTCCCCTCCCTCGTGGTATTTCGGAAAGTCCACTAAGAGGGTTTCACCCTGGGATACTTGCCCCAGGCCGTACCACCACCGGCTCTCGTTTGAATTCGGTACACAAGTCTATTACACAATATCTCCCGCCACAGATATGGTACGCTCCCCCCCACCCCCCAGCTGCGGCATTTGACTTCCAATCGAACCAAATGCATTTCCCCCCCCCCCCCCCCCCCCGCTTTCCCATAACTGGCAGTCTATTACCATGGCTATTACACAAGTCCTCACAAGCAGCTCGAAACTCTGGGTGCATCGACAATGCCTCCAAACAGCTCTCACCCGCCTCCTCCGGGCAGGCCCCCAGGCGCCTCCACACCAGCAGGGTGTTGGACCCCTCCATAACCGAAACGCTGCCCGTCTCAACAATGTCCGGACACATCAGCATTGACGATTCACGAACCTCAGTCACCCCCACATTGGCCTCTAAGAACTCCATTTTCACTGACCAATAATCGTCGTCTGGATGAACACCGGCACTGGTACCCCAAATCCCCAGTGCCCTCATTGTCGTTAAGGGTAAATGCTTCCAATACCGGTTGTAAAACGAGCTGTACAGCAACTTGACCTGCGCCCCGGTGTCGAGGATGCTTTTAACGGGGCTTTCATCCATCCGTAACGACACCTGAGTGCGTGGTCTTTCTAAGCCTTCAGGAATAGGGTCTGTTTCTTTCGGGAGTTCCTTGGTACATTGCTGGGAACGTGCTCCCCCAGAGACCCCAAGCCGTTCCCCCACTGGGCCTCCTCTAAGTTTCCCGACAGCTCTCGAATCAACTGCACTACTGGCGGAGGAGTTGATCCCCTTGACAGATCGCACTGGCACTGCAAGCAATTTATCTGCCCCCCTAGCCAAAAGGGATACCCTAACAACTTTCCACCAATCTCCTGCAACAGATATGGTAAGCCCCCCAGCTGCGGCATTTGACTTCCAGTCGAAACAAACGCATTTTCCCACACTTTCCCAGAACTGGCAGCTGTCACTTCGAGATAATTGCGCCCGACAGTTCTAACTACGTCACCAGCCCGCCTACTCAAACTTTCAACCAATCCCTGTCGCTTTCCCTCAGCCAAGCACTGCCACTCATCCAACAACTGAGAGGTCCGCTCCGCCCACGCCTCCGCCCCTTTAGGACTAGACATTATTCCAACAACCGAACGGAGCCCACCACAGCTGAAATATACCCACCAGTCCTTCCCCGCTCTCTTAACAGCATGGACAGCCCATGGCCCCACCACCTTTTCGTCAACGCTATTCGGAAATCGAACAACGCCCACCAACAGCCACCCCACCCAACGCACGTGCAGCGATAGCCAGCAAACGCACACCCGGAAAGGCACACCAGCTCTTCGCCGCAGGCATGATTTAAAGAGGGCGATCACACAGCTTCCACAGAAATCAATCCCGGACGAGCACCCCTCAATGTAACCCCCTGGGTCGCCTTAGGCTCGCTCAGCTCGTTCTCATCGAGGGGGAGCAGCCTTCGGCCCCGCCAAACTGGATAATCAGCTGGTGTGGATGCTGTGTGATGTCCTCGCCTCGCCAAAGAACAAACAGGACACCATATGCGATTAAATGATTACAGTTTATAAAGGTTACTATAACTGATTAATAGCCATACAGTATATATGAAGGAAAAGAAAATAACGAAAAGGCGCCAAACTTATCAAAGTCCAAACCACTTAGTGCACAACCGTTGGAGTTCAATTACTGAAGTCTTCTGGCCACCATTCGATCCCCTCCGAACTCCTCGACTCGCAACTCAGGACCATCCGAAGTGGTCAACCAAGCACATCCAGCTTCATCTCCTCTCCTCGGGGTACCTCCTGGCCTTGGACCCCCGCTTGGGGTCCGTTCCTCGCCCAGTTTACAGCATCGTGTCCTCTCTCTCTCTCACCCACTCGCGCCGGCTCCCCAAAAGCCCGCCAACAATAGCTTACAGACTCAGAAGAAATAACAAGATTAATCCAAATTGGTTTACAAAGGAATACAATTCTCGTTATCAGTAAATTTTAACCCAAACAAGCTTCCAGCACTCTCTCGCAACAAAGAAGCTTTCCTACTTTTAGCAAATCAAAGAAGCCATTTTGATTTACATACACAGTAACAAAGAGAAAGAAGAACCCTTCCTATAATTTTGTTAGCAATCATCTGTCCGCAATCATTTGTCACTGAGAGTGGCCATTTCAAGCGCATGGCTTTGCGGCTTTCTCTGTACGGCTGTTATTCTCTGGCTCCGGGATGAACTAAATTCCTATCAGTCTGTACTTCAGTCGCAGTGTTATCCTCTTACCAGGGATCTGACCCGGCAGCGCCGACGTCTTTACAGAACACAACCACCTCGCTAATTTAATTGATACCGCAGGCTGTAAGTTCTTCCCGTTCAAGGATAATCCCTTTATATCTGTATTTTATTGGGCTTTGAAGAGTCAGGGCGATAGTTTTCAAAACGTAGCTTTGAATTGAGCAGAAAATATGCTGAATGTTTTCAATTGTCTGCCACTCGTGAACAGGGGACATTTTGTTTAAAACCTGCTTTTAATTGAATTGCATTGACACCGAGTTCTCTGAGAGGCAGATCGTCAGAAACAGCCCGTGCACATTGAAAAAAAACCCTGAAGTTAGAGCGATAGCGAGCTTTTCGGAACTGGCATCGAAAGACAATGCATGCCGGTAAAGATCAGTCATTACTGAAAAGATTGCCAACGTAGGCGTGTGACGCATTTTGACACACTGCTCGTGCAGTCTTCTTCTTTTCTGCCTGCCTCTCCCTTCCATTCATAATGAAAGCGGGGAGCTGATATATAGGAGCGCGCAGAATATGTGAATGACGTGAAATGGATTGAAAAATTGTCAGCAGAATTTCTGAAATGAAAGACAAACTTAGCTAATAAATATTGTGTGAGGGAGAACAGGAGTAACAAGATGCACGCATGCTGAGCTCGTTGACTTCATTAACATTGCCTCCAACTTTCACTCTGCCCTCAAATTTACCTGGTCAATTTCCGACACCTCCCTCCCCTTCCATGATCTTTCTGTCTCCGTCTCTGGAGACAGGCCTACCTACTGATATCTACTACAAGCCTACAGACTCTAACAGCTACCTGGAATATACCTCTTCCCACCCTGTCTCTTGCAAAAATGCTATCCCTTCTCACAATTCCTCCGTCTCTGCCGCATCTGCTCTCAGGATGAGGCTTTTCATTCCAGGACGAAGATGTCTTCCTATTTTAAACAAAGGGGCTTCCCTTCGTCCACCATCAACTCTGCACTCAAACGCATCTCCCTCATATCCCGCACATCTGCCATCACCCCATCCACCCGCCACCCCACTCGGGTTAGGGTTCCCCTTGTCCTTACCTCTGTTACGGATTCAGCAACAATAAATATATGAGTGAGGCAGGGGTTTTTATAACAAATAAAATGTTTATTAAACACTGAAAAACAAACCCCTAAAAATAAACAAATCACTAACGTAACCAGAAATCAGCTGCTGTGCTGCAGCTTAAACAGTTCAAAATGCTTACAGTCCATTTAAGGGAGAGACTTTTTAAGACGATTTAAATTCTCCTTCACGTCGTGTCGTTGCGGTTCCCAGTCGAACTATACTTTTCCCAAGAAGAATTTACGAAGTTGGAAAATGAAACGGCTTCAAGGCACTGACCTTTCCTTTACAACACTGTTCCCAATCCTTTCTGCTATTTCACAGGGATTAACACGAGAACAGTCGACGAATTCCTTCCGAATGAGGATCAAACAAGGTCGAACCTGTTTCACCGCCGAAATCGACTTTCCTCGATTTTTCAACTCCCGAACTCCGATCTTCACTCTCCACTGATACTCAACTAGCAGTATTATAAAGGAACTGCTGGCAATGATCTTTTAAACTTTAGGCATTAAATAAAAATCCATCTTTCAACTAAACTGCGTCATAACATGAAATCACGCAGTGGCATGAAGTCAACATGGGCAAATCTAGCCACGAACTGCCCCTCCTCACAGGGAGGGGTCTTCCTTTTGTACCCTGGAAAAAAAAACTGTCACATGACCTCTACTGGCGGAAAAATGACGTCACTCCACCATCACAAGACCATTACCTCAAGTCCAGTATAGCTTCAACACCTGTCACGTGACAAGTACACCACTGTCACGTGTCACGGGTACGTAACACCTACCACCCCACCAGCCTTCAGGTCCAACGTATAATTCTCCGTGACTTCCGTCACCTCCAACGGGATCCCACTACCAAGCACATTTTTCCCTCCCCCCTTCTGCTTTTCGCAGGGATCGCTCGCTACGCGACTCCCTTGTCTGCTCGTCCCCCCTCCCCATCCTTTCCCACCAATCTCCCTCCTGGCACTTATCCTTGTAAACGGAACAATTGCTACAATTGTACTTATATTTATTCCCTCACCACCATTCAGGGCCCCACACAGTCCTTCCAGGTGAGGCGACGCTTCACCTGTGAGTCGGCTGGTGTGGTATACTGCGTCCGGTGTTCCCGGTGCGGCCTTTTATATATGGGTGAGACCCGACGCAGACTGGGAGACCGTTTCGCTGAACACCTATGCTCTGTCCGCCAGAGAAAGCAGGATCTCCCAGTGGCCACACATTTTAATTCCATGTCCCATTCCCATTCTGATAAGTCTATCCATGGCTTCTCTACTGTCAAAATGAAGCCACACTCAGGTTGGAGGAAAAACAATCTTATAATCCATCTGGGTACCCTCCGACCTGATGGCATGAACATTTATTTAACTTCCGTTAATGCCCCTCCTCCCCTTCTTACCCCATCTCAAATTTATTTATTCCCGCCCCTTTTTCTCTCTCTCTCTGCTCCTTTCACAATCACTCCTTGCTTGTTCTCCATCTCCCTCTGCTGCTCCCCTCCCCCATTCTTTCTCCCTAGGCCTCGAATCATGATCCTTTCCCTTCTCCAGCTCTGTATCCCTTTTCCCACTCACCTTTCTAGTTCTTAGCTTCACCCCTCCCCCTTCTATCTTCTAACATTTCGGATTTCCCCCTGCGTCTCCTACTTTCAAATCTTACTATCGTTTCTTTCAGATTGTCCTTTCGAATGGTCTCCGACTGAAACTTCGTCTGTACTTCTTCCTATAGATGCTCCCTGGCCTGCTGCGTTCCACCAGCATCTTGTATGTGTTACTTGAATTTCCAGCATCTGCAGATTTCGTCGTGTTTACAGTACTCCAAGTGGGGTCTGAACAGGGTCCTATATGGCTGCAATGTTATCTGTCGGCTCCTAAATTCAATACCACGATTCATTAACGCTAATACACCTTACGCCTTCTTAACCACTGAGTCAAACTGTGCAGCGTTGAGCTTCCGATGGACTCGGGCCCGGACCCCAAGATCCCTCTGACCCTCCACACTGCCAAGAGTCTTACCATTCTGCCATCATATATGACCTACCAAAATGAACCACTTCACATTTATCTGGATTTAATTCCATCTGCCACTTCTCAGCCCAGTTTTTCATCCTATCAATGTCTCGCTATAACCTTTGGCATCCCTCCACACTATCCACAACAACTCCAACCTTAGTGATATCAGCAAACTTACTAACCCATCCCTCCACTTCCTCATCCAGGTCATTTATAAAAATCACGAAGAGTAGCAGTCCCAGAATAAATCCTTGAGGCACTCCACTGGCAACCTTCCTCCATACAGAATATGACCCGACTATAACCTCTCTTTGCCTTCTGTGGGCAAGACAGTTCTTGATCCACAAAGTAATGTCATCCTGGATCCCATGCCTCCGTACTTTCTAAATAAGCCTTGCATGGGGTACCTATCAAATGCCTTGCAGAAATCCAAATACACTACTTCTACTGCTCTTCTTTCATCAATATGTTTAGACACGTCCTCAAAATAATTCAATCAGGCTTGTAAGGCACGAACTGCTTTTGACAAAGTCGTGCTGACTATTCCCAATCATATTATACCTCTCCAAATATTCATAAATCCTGCCTCTTAGGATCATCTTCAACCACTGAGATAAGACTCACTGGTCTATAATTTCCAGGTCTATGTCTACTCCCTTTCTTGAATAAAGGAGCAACATTCGCAACTCTCCAATCCTCTGGATCCTCTCCCGTCCCTAGTGATTGCCTTAGCAATCTCCTCTCTCGCCTCTTACAGTATCCTGCGGTACTTTCCATCCGGGCCCGGCGACTTATCCAACTTGATGTTTTCCAAAAGCTCCAGCACATACTTTTTCTTAATATCTACATGCTTAAGTTTTTCAACCTGCTGCAAGTCTTCACTATTATCACGAATAGCCTTTTCCACAGTGAATACTGAAGTATTAATTACCTCTGCTATTTTCTCCGTTTCCATACACACTTTCCCACTGTCACATTTGATAGGCCCTATTCTTTCACGTCTTATCCTCCTGCTCTTCACATACTTGTAGAATGCCTTGCGGTTTTCCTTAATCCTGCCCGCCAAGGCCTTCTCATGGCCCCTTCTGGCTCTCCTAATTTGCTTCTGAAGCTGCCTCCTGTTAGCCTTATAATCTTCTAGATCTGTAACATTAACTAGCTCGCTGAACCTTTCGTAAACTCTTCTTTTCATCTTGACCAGGTTTATTACAGCCTTTGTGCTCCACGGTTCCTGCACCCTACCATAACTTCCCTGTCTCATTGGAACGTTGCTATGCAGAACTTCACACAAATATTCCCTGAACATTTGCCACCTTTCTTCCGTACTTTTCCTTGAGAACATCTGTTTTCAATTTAAGCTTCCAATTTTCCTGCCTGATAGCCTCATAATTCCCCTTAGTCCAATTGAACGCTTTTCTGACTTGTCTGTTCCAATCTCTCTCCAAAGCTATGTTAAAAAAGATAGAATTATGATCACTATCTTCAAAATTCTCTCCCACTGAGAGATCTGACAGTTGACCAGGTTTATTTCCCAATACCAATTCAAGGACAGCCTCTCCTCTTGTAGGCTTATCTACATATTGTGTCAAGAAACCTTCCTGAGCACACCTAATAAACTCTACCCCATCTATACCCTTTGCTGTAGCTAGATACCAATAAATATTTGGGAAATTAAAATCTCCCAACACGACAACTCTGTTATTATTACACCTTTCCAGGATCTGTTTTCCTTTCTACTCCTCCATATACCTGTTACTATTGAGCGGCCTATAAAAACACCCAGTAAAGATATTGACCCCTTCCTGTTCCTAATCGCCAACCACAGAAACTCCGCAGACAATCCCTTCATGACTTCTACCTTTCCTGTAGCCGTGACACTATCTTTGATCAACAGTACCATGCCCCCACCTCTTTTGCCTCCCTCCCTGTCCTTCCTGAAACATGTAAAAACTTGAAGTAACTATTCCTGTCCCTGAGCCATCCAAATCTCTGTAATGGCCACCACATCATATCTCCAAGTACTGATCTACGCTGTGAGCTCATCCGCTTTGTACATAACACTCCTTGCGTTGAAATATACATTTCAAACCTTCGGTCCCTTCTCTATCACCTACCTATCCTCCTTCAAACTCTGTCTCCTATCTTTCTCTATTTGAAAGCCAGACGCCTCTTCCGCAGTTTGGCACCTGAGAACATTTTTATCACATACGATCCTTTGATTTCTGTCGATACAAGCAGTTCTCGCAAGATACTTTATCCTCCTCCACCTCATCATCTGTTCTAACACTCTGGTTCCCCTCCCGCTGCAAATCTAGTTTAAACACCGCCAGAGCAGCACTAGCTAACCTACCTACAAAGATGTTAGTCCCCTTCCAGTTCAGGTGTAAAGCGTCCCGTCGGAACAGGTCCCACCTTCCCTGGAAGGAAGCCCAATTGGCCAGAATCATTAAGCCCTCCCTCCTGCTCCATCGCCTTAACCACGTATTTAGCTGCATTATCTTCCTATTCTAGCCTCACTAGCACGTGGCACGGGGAGCAATCCTGAGATTGCAACACTGGAGGTCCTGTCCTTCAACTTTGCACCTCACTCCCTGAACTCTGTTTGGAGGATCCCTCCTCCTTCCTACCCACGTCGTTGGTCCCTACTCGGCCAACATCCGGCTGCTCACCCTCCCTCTTGAGAATACTGAGAACTTGATCCGAGACATCGCGGACCCTGGCACCAGGGAGGCAACAGACCATCCGAGATTCTAAATCTCTCCCACAGAACCTCTTATCTGTCCTCCTAACTATCGTATCCCCTATCACTACTGCTCTCCTCTTTTCCCTCCTTCCTTTCTGATCTGAGGGTCTAGTCTTCGTGCCAGAAACGCGGCCACTACAACTAGTGCCTGGTAGGTCGTCCCCACCAACAGTATCCAAAACGGTATACTTATTGTTGATGGGAACTGCCACAGGGGGATCTGCTCTTCCTGTCTATTCCCCTTCCCTCTCCTGAGTCATCCAGCTCCCTGCCTCCTGACATTTAGGGGTGATTATCTCTCTGAAACTCCTGTCTATTTCTGCCTCTGCCTCGCAAATCCGAAATCATCCAGGTCCAGCTCTAGTTCCCTAACACGGTTTGTCAGGAGCTGCAGCTGGATGCACCTTTTACAGGTGTAGTCATCAAGGACAATCGTGCTTGCCCTGACTTCCCACGTACTGCATACGGAGCACTCGACTGCCCTAACTGCTGCCTCCATTACCTACTTCTAAGCTAATTAGATTAATTAAAGGACTTTACCCAGCCTTACCTCACTGGGAGCGAGCTCGTCCTCAGCCTCTGCTCACTTATTCCCACTGTCACAGCGGTATATACATAAGCGACCAGTATATCTCAGACTCACTCTCTCAGGAGTATATAAATAAACTGACCAATATCTCTCAGACTCACTCTCTCAGGAGTATATAAATAAACTGACCAGTATCTCTCAGACTCACTCTCTCAGGAGTATATAAATAAACTGACCAGTATCTCTCAGACTCACTCTCTCAACAGTATATACATAAACTGACCAGTGTCTCTCAGACTCTCTCTCTCAGGAGTATATAAATAAACTGACCAGTGTCTCTCAGACTCACTCTCTCAGGAGTATATAAATAAACTGACCAGTATCTCTCAGACTCTCTCTCTCAGGAGTATAGATAAACTGACCAGTGTCTCTCAGACTCACTCTCTCAGGAGTATATAAATAAACTGACCAGTGTCTCTCAGACTCTCTCTCTCAGGAGTATATAAATAAACTGACCAGTGTCTCTCAGACTCTCTCTCTCAGGAGTAAATAAATAAACTGACCAGTATCTCTCAGACTCTCTCTCTCAGGAGTATAGATAAACTGACCAGTGTCTCTCAGACTCACTCTCTCAGGAGTATATAAATAAACTGACCAGTGTCTCTCAGACTCTCTCTCTCAGGAGTATATAAATAAACTGACCAGTGTCTCTCAGTCCTCCTCTCACAGGGACATATTTATACAATCAGCACGTACAAAAGCTGGATGAACTCAGCAGGTTGGGCAGCATCCGTTGAAATGAGCAGTCAACGTTTCGGGCCGAGACCATTCATCAGGTCTGAAGAACGAGGGGTCAGGGGCCCTATATAGAAAAAAGGGGGAGGGTGAAAAGCCAATCCGAGGAAAGATCAAGAGGTGGGGGAGGGGAAGCAGGAAGGTGATAGGCAGGAGAGGTGAAGAAGGAATGTAAGGGGAAAGCACTATGGGTAGTAGAAGAAGGCAGAATCATGAGAGAGGTGATAGCCAGTTGGAAGAGGAGGCAGAGTGAAAGTGGGATGGGGGAAGGGAGAGGGAGGGGTCTCTGTCCACTCTCTCAGGATCATATCCATACACTGGCCTGTGTCTCTCACTCTCACTCTCTCAGAAGTGTATCGATAAACTGGCCTGTTTCTCTCAGCCCCACATTCTCAGGGCTACTCAATGGTTTGGAGTGTTTTACCCGTGAACCACTGTGCCGAATCCATTACTTTTTGTAGGATTTTCGGTTCAATTCCATTGCTGTTTCCGTAGCAAGCCGTGATGCAGCCAGTCAACACAGTCTCTACGACACACCAGATTTCTGAAAGAGTAGCTAATGAGATCGCAGAGGCATTACTGGTATCCTTTGTGAACTACTTGAATCTGAAATTGTTCCTGTGGATTGGAAATTACACATGTCACGCCACTCCTTAAGAAAGGAGGGAGGCAAAAATAGGAAATTCTAGGCCAATTAGTCTTCCTTCATGGTTAGGAAAATGTTGGAGTATGAGGTGTCCGGATACATGAAAAAGTAGGACAATGTCTGCATAGGTTCCGTAATGGGAAACCTGTTGCAATTTTTTGAGGATATAACAATCAGCATCAACAAAGGAGAGTCAGTGGATATGGCTTACTTGTTTTTTCAGAGGGTATTTGACAAGGTGCTGCACATGAGGCTACTTAATGAGATAAGGGCTGGTTGATTTTCAGGAAAGATGCTACCATGGAGAGTTTACAAAACTCTAGTAAGTCTGTAATTAACTCTGGTGGCCCCATCAGAGGAAAGACATCGAGGCTTTGCGGAGGATACAGCCGGCGCTAACCAGGATGCCTTCTGGATTAGAGACCATGCACTATACTGAGAGTTTTGACAAACTGGGGTTGTCGTCTCTGGAGCGGGAGAGGCTAAGAGTAGATCTGCTGAATTTTATACAATTTATGGGGGACATGGAAATACCAGACAGACAGTAATTTCCCCACGGTTGAAATGTCAAATAACAGAGGACTCTTTTTAAAGGTGAGATGGGGGTAATTCCAAAGGACATGTGAAGTGCAGGGTTTTTTTTTACACAGACTGCTGGTGTGGGGTGGTGGTAGAGGCAGATACATTGGGAACCTTTAAAGATGTTAAAATAGGCAAGGTTACGGTGTGGAAAAAGGTTTCGGGGGGAACAATGAAAGTGTGGGGGGGGGGGGGCAGGAGCAAGAAAAGCACGGGATCAGCTTGGGTGCTGTGGGGGTTACGAGATCCTGGGCAGCAAACCTCCCTCAGCCTCAGCTGTGCCTCTGCGAGAAGCTCTGGATCGCTGTGGGTGATGGGGTTCCCGAGCAAACTCAAATCAAGTCCAAGACCAAGACAGGAAGATTCAGCAGTTTATTGATTTCATCATGACAAATGTAAATTAAACAACGTGTAATCTACTGACCTGCAGGAATAAATAAGCTGTTCCTGATTCACTCAGAGTCACACACAATTAACTGACCATTGACAACGAGTAACAGATTGAATAATCAGTCCCGTTTCTCAACGTCACTCTGCATCGGGGAACCGATGATTATAAAATCACACTTCAGGGCCGTGTCCGATATCGCTGCAGATCCAGGGTCACTGCCGAGGGATTTGTCCATTTAACATCATTATATCGGCCAGGCTGCCGAATGCACCGTCCTCAGCAAAGGGAGCAAAAAGATTCTCTCCCGGGATAATCCCACCCCGGGATACCGGTGTCCCAGGTGAGCCCCGGACCCCCGGGCTCTTCCTGTCTGGGTAATTCTCTGGGGCCTGAAATTTCAGGACAGTGTCCGAGATCGCTGCAGTTCCAGGGTCGCTACCAAGGTATTTATCCATTTAACATCATTACGTCGGCCAGACTTCTAAATGTACTGTCCTCAGCATAGTGAGCAAAAGTGTTCTCTCTCAGGATAATCCCATCCCAGACACTGGTGTCCCAGACTGAGGGCCCACCCCCCTTCGTGTTCCTTCCATCTGTGTATTTCCCGAAGGCCTCACTTAAATGAACTCTCGGACCGGGACATCCGACAGAAAGTTACAGCAGTTTATCATCATAATAATAGTCATACGTTAGTCTCATGAGACCATGGATTTGCGTCTTGGAAGGTTTTTTTTTCCAGGCTTTTTTGATGGGAGACCAGCAGTTGCCCAGGCTGCAAGCCGTCCCCTCTCCACGCCACCGATGTTGTCCAAGGGAAGGGCACCAGGCCCCGGTGCCACAGAGCAATGTGTTAAGTGTCTTGTTCAAGGACACAAACACGCTGCCTCAGCTGAGGCTCGAACCAGTGACCTTCAGGTTACTAGTCTGATGCCTTGCCCACTAGGCCACGCGCCAACACACATGACAAATGTAAATGTAAATTAAACAACGTGTAACCTGCTAACTTTCGGAAATAAATAAGCTGTTCCTGATTCACTCAGAGTCACACACAATTAACTGACCAGTGACAACGAGTAACAGATTGAATAATCCGTCCCGTTTCTCACCATCATTCCGCTTCAGGAAACCGATGATTATAAAATCACATTTCAGGACAGTGTCTGAGATCACTGCAGTTCCAGGGTAGCTACCAAGGTATTTATCCATTTAACATCATTATGTCGGACAGACTACTAAATGTGCTGTCCTCAGCATAGTGAGAAAAAGTATTCTCTCTCAGGATAATCCCACCCCAGACACTGGTGTCCCAGACTGAGCCCCGCCTCTTCTATCTGTGTATTTCCTCAAGGCCTCACTTAAATCAACTCTCGGACCGGGACATCCAGCAGAAATAGCGCTGCTGGTCACAAAGGGGAATTACATGCCTGCGGAAACGCTTCTGACATCAAAGAGTGCTTGGTTGGAAATGAGATCCGTTAGAATCATTGGGAATTAAACCTGGAGTGTTGTCATTAAAGGGGATGGTGAGAAATCGACTAAAATGTCCCCATCCCTTGGGTGGGGTTGTTCACTCATTCAGATGTTCACAGGTTCAATGTCAGTCCAGGTCTGAGTTCCTGCAAAGACTTCAGTTCCATCTCCCCAGTCTCACTGAAGTGATTTCTCCACAGCCTGAAACAGAGGGAAGAATACAGAGGAAATAAACAAATGATACAACAGTGACTGTAACAGGGGATTGGGGTTAATATTTCAAAAACGCTGACAAACAAATATCACCGGTGAACCCGCGGATCCACTGATATTTTATCACACTGAGCATTAACAAGAATACTCACTCAATATAGGCCAGACTTGGGACGGTCAGTATTAGGCGACGGAAAGCAGGGACAGATCGGTCCGTAAGCGAGTTTAATCTCAAGTCCAGCTCCGTCAGTGATTGGTTTGTACTGAGAGCCGAGACAAGATCCTCGGCACCAGAATCCGTGAGACCAACTTTCCACAGCCTGGAGATGAGAGAGAGTGAAGGTGAAGGACACAGAGAGACAGGAGACGGTACAAATCCCTAGTGTTTATCTGTAACACAATTACTGATCATATCAATGTCAAATGTCAGACTCGCAGTGACTGTAAACACAAACTCCCACAGTCTAGTACTTACCACAGTTTCTGTATTTTACACTCCGGGTTTCCAAGAGCCTCAGACATCAGTTTCACTCCTGAATCTCCCAGTTTATTAATACTCAGGTTCAGCTCTGTAAGTGTACAGTTTGCACTGAGAGTGGAGGCGAGATCCTCGGCACCAGAACCTGTGAGGCCAACATCGTTCAGCCTGGGGTTGAGAGAGAGTGAGAGTGAAGGACACACAGACAGGAGACATCAGAAATTCCCAGTGTTTAGCAGTAACACAATTACTGATCAGCTTGATGTTCAATTTCTGACACCCAGTAACTGTAAACACAATCTCCAACAGTCTGGTACTTACCGCAGTTTCTGTATTTTACACTCCGGGTTCCTCAGAGCCTCAGACACCAGTTTCACTCCTGAATCTCCCAGGTCATTCCCCCCGAGTCTAAACACAAAGAGACAAACTAATGAACAAAGAGATTGAAACTGTGGGTCTGAGGGAATATCTCTCATTGGGATATTTCTGCAAACATGAAACCCTTCAGTAGATCACTGATTGGAATTCCCATCACTGTCAAATTTCACCACTGAATGTCAGTAATTTACTGTCAGTGTGACTCTGTAATTTCCCATCATCTGACTCTTTCCCCAACAGTTAGAATAGTGTTCCTGATGTGAGAATGTCAGAAGGGGCAGGGTTGAAAGGTGAGAGATCGTCCCTCTGAGAGGAGGAATTGTGGGTGGGAAAATCTCCATGGGAGATGCGCGCAGAGACCCCCACCACAGGAAAAGTGGTGGGAAAAAATGATCCCCACAGGAGGAAGGGGAACAAGGAAGACGGATCCCCATAGAGCAATAGGGAATGAGGAAGAGTTATCCTGAGAGGATGATGGGGGATGGGGAAGAGAGATCCCACAGGATGAAGGGGGTGGGGAAGAGTGATTCCACACAGCAGGAATGGAAATGGGGAAGAAAGACTCCAGAGGAGAAAGCGGAATGTGGAAGAGAGATTCCTATTGGAGGAATGGGGATGGGCAAGAGAGAACCTCATAGGAGGAAGGGAATGAGCAAGGGAGAACCCGACAGAGGAAGGGGGATGGGTAAGTGATCCCCACAGGAGGAAGGAGTTAGGGAATAAAGATCCCACTGGAGGCAGGAGTTGGGGAAGAGCGAGCCAAAAGAACGAATGGGGAGAGGGAATTGAGATCCCACCGGAGGAAGGGGAATCGAGAAGACTTCCCACAGGGGTAAAGGGGGTGAAGATTAGAGATATCGCAAGGGGAGGAGGACGGCGAAGAGAAAAGAGAACTGACAGCAGAACGGGATGGGGAAGAGGGATCCCCACAGTGGGAAGGGAGAGGAGGAAGAGAGACCCCCACCATACGGGAAAGCGGGTGGGGAAGAGAGATCCCATAGGGGGAAGGAGGACGGGAAAGAGAGAACCCACAGCAGGAAGGTGGATGGGGAAGAGTGATACTCACAGGGTGGGGAAGAGAAGCCCCCACAGGGGAAATGGGGTGGGGAAGAGAGATCCCATAGTTGGAAGGTGGATGGGGAAGAGTGATACCACAGGGGAAATGGGGTGGGGAAGAAAGACCCGACAGAAGGATGGGGAGAAATTAACGCACAGGAAGAATGAGACTTCTGCAGAGAGGTCCAACAGTGGGAATGGAAGTGTGCACAGAGATCCCACTGGAGTGTAGTGATGAGAAAAGTTGTTCCCACAAGAGGAGGTGATGCGGACGTACCGCTTGTAGATCCTTGGGAGAGGTTGGCCAAAACTGAGGTCCACAATCGGGAGAACAGATGCCCACATGGTGACTGGGTAACGGGGTTTGAGAAAAGTCACACAGGTGGAGTGATGGAGATAGTCACTCACAGGGAAGGGTAGAGGAGGACAATGTCACAGCAGCATTTCTAAACCTCTCACTGGGAAAGTCAGCTCACACTCTCTTGTTCCTCAACGGGAAATGGTGTGATGTCCCTACACACCCCCTTGCAGTCAGTGTCGGTCTGGGTGTCAGTAACAGTTAGAAGGAACATTGTCAATGGACTTGTCACAGGCAGCGAGAAACACGGCCATTCCTGTGATTTACTACCATTAAACCAATGGTCGTTGTTCACTGATCTGATGAAGTCTCCAACATCCCTTCACAAGGAACCACAGAACCCTTCTGTTCTTGTGGAATTACTGACTGGTCCCTTGGTCATTTTTAACAATGTTTCGCAATCTGATTTACTCCGATTTTACCCAATTTCCTTCGCATTGAAACCACACAATGGAACAGTTTCACAGTTCAGAGTGAGAGATAAATCAAGTTACCTCAACTCCTGGCACTTGTGTAGCCCGGGTCCCAGCCGCTGTATTCCTTCAAAGTGAATGCGGCAGTTCCAAAAATCGAGCTGTTTGATTGTATCACAGAGTCCGATGACATGGGACAAGACTACGCAGTCAATCGGGGTCAGTGGCATTTCACTGAATGAAAGTGTTTCCACAGATCCCAGTGTGGCCTGAGCCAGGCCACGATTCTGAGACTCAAACAGGTAGTGCAATGTGTTCAGGAGGCTCTTTTTACCAGCTCCACTCCCTGTGTTTCCAATCTGGCGTTGAACCTCCTCCTTCACCCACTTAATCACCCGGCCAGTTGTTTCATGAGGAAATGGACCCAGAAACTCCTCCAGGCCCTGAGCTGTCATTGGGGAGGAGAGACCAGCAACAAAACGGAGAAATACCTCAAATCGCCCAACTGACGTGTTGTGGGCTTCAGTGAGGAATTTCAGTATATCCCTGGGATGTGGAATCAGGAATTGTGCGACTGCAGCTACAAACTCTTGGATAGTGAGGTGTGGGAATGTGTACACCACACAACCGGCAGAATCCTCTCTCTCCAAAAGCTCCATCAGGAACCCGGACAGGAACTGGGAAGGCTGCAGATTGTAGTTGATCAAATCTCCATCTGTAAACACAATCTTCCTCTGGGACACTCCTCTGAAGGCCATCTGACCAACACTGAGTAACACATCACGGGGGTTCTCAATCTGACGGCCGTGGTTTTTCAGGATGTTGTAAATATAGTAGGAGTACAGTTGGGTGATTGTCTTGGGAACTCGCTGCGGGTCTCTGACTCTTTGTCTGAAGAAGGGGCCCAGTGCCAGAGCGAGGATCCAGCAGTAGGAAGGGTTGTAGCTCATGGTGTACAGGATTTCGTTCTCCTTCACATAATTGAAAACAGCTTCCGCCACCGTCTGATCTTCAAAATGTCTGATGAAATATTCCTTCCGTTCCTCACCAACAAATCCCAGGATTTCAGTCCAGACACTGATATCCGCCTTTTCCAATAAATGTAACGCAGTGGGGCGGGTGGTAACCAGCACTGAACACCCTGGGAGCAGCTTGCCCTGGATTAAACTGTACACAATGTCAGACACTTCACACCACCACTCGGGATCTGGGCACTGGTGCTTGGGTTCTGTATCTCTCCGACTGTCCGCAAAATCGATTCTGTGTTTGAATTCATCCAAACCATCGAATATAAACAGCAATCCCTCTGGGTTCTTCCAGACCTCTCTCAGGATATTCCCAAAGTAGGGATACTGATCCAGACTCAGTTCCCTCAGGTTTATTCGACAGTTAATACTGTTTAAATCACGGAATTTGAAACTGAAGACAAACTGGAACTGTTGGTATATTTTCCCCGTGGCCCAGTCATAAACAATCTTTTGTACCATTGTTGTTTTCCCGATCCCCGGGACTCCGGCCACTGATGCTGAACTCCCAGATTTGGATTTACCCCGGGAAAAGCTGCTCTGGAGTAACTGATCAGTCCGGATTTTTTCCAGCTATCCGCGGAGATGTTTCTGTCTCCACTCCTCGTGGTCTCTGCCTCTTGCCAGCAGCTCATGTTCCACCAGTCTCCGATTTCGAACAGAAGAAATGACCGTGAGCTCAGCGTATCGATCAACCAGCTGGAAAACCTTCACCTTCTCCCTCATCAGGATCGTGTTCACTCTCAGTGTTTCAGTTTGTGCCCGCAGAGTCTCCTTGTGTTTCTGTTGAACATCTTCCATGGGAACAGAGAACATATTCAAAATGTTAAATGGCTCATCTGACAAAGAACTTTTTAACTGCCTTTCAACTTTCAGTGTTTGAGATTACAGGAATAAATTCAATGCTTCCATGGATATTAGGACAGCAAGTAAAATTCTGTTCACAGACACAGAATTGACAGCAATGGATGTCCCTGAAAATGTCCAATCCTCATTTTCTGGTTATAGTTATTTGTGAATGTGAACATTCCCCTGATTGCACTTTTTGAGGAAGCTTAAACAAGCATCACTACCCACTAACATCTTAACTACATTCTACAGAGGCGTGGTTGAGAGTGTGCTGACCTTTTGCATCCCAACCTGGTACTCCAGCTGCAGTGCTGCCGACAGGCTGGTTAGGGGAGCAGAGAAGGCTATTGGGGTCTCCCTACCTTCTGTCCAAGACCTCTTTTAGAGTCGATGCCTCCAGAAGACACGGTACATCATTAAAGACCCCCTCACACCCTCTCCATGAACTGTTTGTTCTTCTGCCATCAGGGAAACGTTACAGGAGCATCAAAACTAAAACCGTAAGGCTACTAAACAGCCTCCTCCCACAGGCAGTCAGACTGCTAAATAGCTGCTCGATCTGACTCTGCTTTGACAATTCTAACTGTACTGGACACTTGTAACTTGATTTTAACTGACATGTGGCTGTTGTGTTTTACTTTATATTGTTGTGTTTACTATTTATTGTTGCGTATGTTATATTATGATTGCACTGCTCCTGGGAAACGCTGTCTCATTCTGCCCTGCAGAGCTGATGTACAGTTAGAATGACAATAAAGTTTTTGAATCTTGAATATTCTATTGCAATCCTGACTGCACTCCCGTCACAACAATATTTCACTATATTTAAAGCATTGTTTGCATCATTAACAGACGATGTTAATGTTGATCTGGTGTGGAAATATGGAGAGCAGGACACTGTGCATTTTGGCAAAGCTGCACACTGGGGAGTCACAGGTGTCCACTGCTCTTGCATCAAAACAGGAGCAGAATATGCGGGAAATACTCAAGTCGGCCAGCATTTGGGGGAGAATCACAGTGAAGTTGCGGATCGATAAACCATCGGAGTTACAAGAAAGAAAATGGGTAATTTTCAGTCGCAGTGATGGAGGATTGGCGGAAAGATGAAATCTCTGTCAATGGAAGAAACCACAAGCGTCTGTCTCAGTGTTGTATATCGTGTTCGTGGGAGAGGGTGGTGAAGTCTTGGCAAATGCTACTCATCAGTCTTGCTGTGGGGGTGTGGGACGCTGTCTGATGAGGCCTCCGTCTGTCAGAGCCGACCGTGGATGTCCTGCCCCTGCAAGCAGGACATGTAGCAAGCTCCCTCTCTCCATGCATCTGATGAACACAAAGGAATGGCAGACACTGACACAGCTTGGCACCAGAGGTGTCGCAGGATATGCCAGTCTGCGTTGAACACCATTTAACACTGACTTAGGGGCATCAGGTCAAGAATTTTCCTATTGGGTTTACTCCCAAACTCTTCCCCATGAGGGGGACAGTTGCAACGCAGTGGAGTTTTGAGATCAGAGTTTTCCTGCTCCTGTGTGAGCTGCCAATCACGGCCGATGAGCCCATCTGAACAAAGCGACTGGCTGTAAGGCATCTGTGCCCCTTCTCCTGTCGGAAGAAACGCTTTACTAGGCTTAGTGGCTAAACCGCACGTGAAGGCCAGGAGCTGGACAGAGGCTACTCGCCACTGGGAGCATTTAATAGGTCGTGGCAGCTCATCCGCACTGCCAACCCCCCGGGTATAATAATCTTAAGCAACCAAGGGGCACTGTATTATTGACAATCAATCGGTAAATTGGTTTATTATTGTCACATGCACCACTGTAAAATGGAAAACTTTTCTGCATGCGATCCAAATAAATCATTACATCACATCGGTGCAATGAGGTTGTACAAGGAAACATGGAACAGAATAGTTCAAGGAAACAGTGTTTCAGTTGCCGAGAAAATGCAGTGCAGGCAGACGATAAGGTAGAAGGCCAAAGGATCATTGGGAGGTCAGCGTTGAGTTTTTTGGGACTATGTTCCTAAACTGTAGAATTCAACGCCTTAAACTACAGCACTGTGCAGAAGTCTGAGGTGCATATTAGGACTGACACATTTTGACTTTTATTTTCTAGCTTGCACATAATCCCGTTGTGATGCGGTTTGAACGGCATCGTCTGGATGAAAGGTGCTTTATAAATGTCATTATTATTATTATTATTATTATTATTATTATTATTATTATTATTATGATGATCATCATCATCATCATCATCATCATCATCATCAATATTATCTTAGCCTAAAATGGTGAAACTTGAGGTACAGGCATAGCCAAGTACATTCATGTCTCAATTGATAGGAGAATTCAGACTATTCTCGTGATGTATAGTATTGTGGGTTTTCGAAGATTTACACAAGTACTGCCGTGTGGGCCTAATTTATTAATACTATTGTGTAAAGCCTTTGGGATGATCCAGATATTACGATGGGGATAATGAATACCCTGTTCGTGTTCCATAGTCTTTCATTTTCCCCTTTTAATTCAGCATATTTCTGGTGTTTTTACGAATTCATTTCTGTAAGTTATGTGTGTTTGGAATGGCTATATATATTTAAAAACTTGTTTTTGCTTGTTTATCCTGTTAAATTATATCCGAGCGGTTATCATGGATTATCCTATCTGAAATAATGATCGGTCACAGTATGATATGAAGGACTCTAACTCGAAAAGTGGAGCAGGCTTGTACTTATAGTAAGTTGTGGTGTTTTTCATCAGTTGTAGTTTAAGCAATGTTTTTGTGAATGTCGCCCACCACTTTATACCAGTTATCGATATTACGATTGGGATAATGAATACCCAGTTCGTGTTCCATAGTCTTTTATTTTCCCCTTTTAATTCAGCATATTTCTGGTGTTTTTTTACTAATTGATTTCTGTCTGTTAAGTTTGGAATGGCTATATCGATTAAATAATTTGTTTTTGCTTGTTTATCCTTAAAAATTATATCCGATCAGTTATCATGTATTATCCTATGTGAAATAATAATCGGTCACAGTATGATATGAAGGACTCTAACTCGAAATGTGAAGCAGGCTTGTCCTTATAGCAAATTATGGTGTTTTTCAGCAGTTTTTTGTGAATGTCGCCCACCACTTTATTGTGATTGTGCAAGTAATGAGATTCAGTTAAACTACTGCAGGATCCTGTAAAGTCTGGGATTGTTTCTAGTTTCTCTTGTAATTTTCAGCATATATCGTCTTGAACCTATTGGTCGTTTACTCTGTATTATTGATAACTACATGTGTTAACAACCTTGTCCTGTATTACTACAATGATCCCTTTTGTCTCTGGGAAGAGTTCTCCAACTCTGAGCCAGGGGCTCGACGCTTCCTTGTCGACATCTAATCGGCTCAGATCGTGTGGATGTCTTCCGTGGGGAGTCAGACTCTTCCATTGCTTAACATTTTCTACTTTTATGATAGTTTCTTCATTTTTTATGGGTTAAGCTTTCATTTTCGTTCAGTGATGTGTACCCCTTATTGGATTTGCATATGCGTGTATGGAGTGCTGAATCCTGCTTGCGTTATGAAAATATGTCAATAGAGCTAATTGTGGATTTCAGAAACGGCGAGACGAGGGAACACAACACACCAGTCCTCATAGAGGGATCTGATGTGGAAAGAGTGAGCAATTCCAAATTCCTGGCTGTCAATATCTCTGAGTAACAAACCTGGACCTAATATATCGATTCAGCTACAAAGAAGACACAACAATGACTATATTTCATCATGGGTTTCCAACATCACTCGAATATTTCTACAGGTGTAACTTGCAGAGCATTGTACCTGGCTTCATCACCGTCTTGTGCATGGGGTCTACTGTACAGGATCGGAGTAAGGCGCACACTCAACGATTCAGAACAACTTCTCCTCTGCCATCCAGTTTCCGAATGGACATTGAACCCATCGATAGTGACTCTCTAATCTCTTTTTAAATTTCTATTTCTGCACTATTATTTAGTTTAATATTTCATATATTCACACAGACATGCATAGCTCTATATGTTCAACTTTCAGGCCCTGAAGCCGCTTTGCTGCTCAGCCAGATCCGCTGTCTGACAGGCCACGTGCCTCGCCTGGACAGGTCCAGGTTACCGAAAGCAGTACTATACGGAGAACTCTCTCAGGGCAAGAGAGATCGTGGTGCCCCGCGCAGGAGGTACAAGGACCAAATTAAGCAGAGGCTCTCTCAGGCAAATATGGAGGTCAACGAGTGGCAGCCGCTGATCCACGGAAAAGCCAAGAATTTTGAGGAACCCAGAAGAGCGACTGCTGAAAAGAAGAGGGGATGCAAGAAGGATCCAACTACCCAAGCGCCTGCATCCCAGCTGTCCCTGTGTCCCAACTGCTCCCGGGTCTGCAGATCCAGAATTGGCCTCTACAGTCACCAACTATCGGGTCGTCATCGAGTACCACCCCCCCACCACACACACACACACACACACACACACACACACACACACACACACACACACACACACACACACACACACACACACACACACACACACACACACACACACACACACACACACACACAAAGATCTAGCGGAAAAGAGACCAACAGGAAATGTTGGCAGAGAAACGAAAGATGAACTCTGGAAAGTCAAATTGCAGTGCTTTTTTTCAGAATTCCTCTCCCTATTGCAGCAGCTGTGGCAGTAACATGCACTGCCAGACTATATGGGAGATCAGGGAATCGGTATGTGTTCCCGATACCTCTACAATAGGAAAGTGCGTCTGATGCCGCTTCCGACTGACAAAATAAGGGAACTAGACGTGAAGATCAACTGACCAAGGATTGTCCAGGACGCTGAGACCAGATAATTTGTCAGATGGGTACACCGAAGTTGCAGGATGATGCCCAACAGGATACGAGCCAGAAAGTGCATGGCCCCACCAAGCATCCAACTATTCTCTCAGTAACAAACTTACCTTTACAATCCCTTGGAACTGCATTCCAACGCCTTCCATGCATTTTCTCGGCTATTAGATATTTCAATCATGGGAAAGAGATATGCCCATGCTACTCCTTTCTATGCCCTTCATTATCTTATGAAACTCTACCAGATCTCCCCTCACCGTCTGCCGCTGCAGAGAAAGTACCCTCCGTTTAGCCAGCTTTCCTTATAGCACATGCACTATAAACTACGCAACAACTCTTCTGCGCCCTGTCCAAGGCCTCAACATCCTTTCTATATTGGGGCGAATTGAACTGTACGAAACACTACATGTGTGGCCAAATTAGGGTTTTATTAACGAAACATAACCTCCTGACGTTTGAGCTCTATATCTGGACCAATAAATGGAAGCCTTCTTAATCACCCTATCGACATGCTTTAAAACACTTCCTATTTGGATGTATCTACCCGTGGCTTCTGAATTGCTTCCAGCTTTTCCAACATTGATATTTTAGTGAGGAGATCCTTGAAGGTGCAGAAAAAGGGGGAAAAAGGGCATCTAATGATTTCATGTGTTATCAGCCGGGCATTGAACAGTAGTCTTACTTACAAGTCCTTTTTAAAACATCAGTTGCGCTGGGTTCAGTGTGTTAAGTGTGTACGTATCTTGTGCCACACTGTAGAAAGAGTGAAGCTTCACTGAAGAGGAGACTAGAGTCTGCGTTTCTAGTAGATCCTGCATTGGCCTGAACAATTTTCCGTCTTAAAGAGAGTGTGAATGGCCACAGGTTTTCCAAGCACAAAGTGTGTAAAACCAGAGGGCTTAGGTTTCAGGTAAGTGGAGAAATACTGAAAGGTGACGTGAGGGACATTTCCAACACAGATAGTAATGGAGATGTGGAAGGAGTCACTAGAGAAAGTGGTAAAGGGGGTTCAGTTACTGAGTTTGAAAGGCATATAGCGAGGGTTATGGATAGGACTGATTCAGAGGGATATGGGCCAAAGGCAGGCAAATGGGACTGACTCGGGTAAGCATGGGTCAGTTGAAATGAAAGGCACTTTTCTGTGCGTTAAAAGCCTGTTATCCAGAGAGAAAGAGCTGTATAACTAAGGGGACAGAGTTTTAAGAAGAGGAGCGTGAGGGGTAGAGGGGATTTGAAGAACAATTCCCTCTGAAGGTACCGATCTGGAAACACACGGCCTGAGGGGATGGTGCAGCCATGTAATGACCATCTCTGTAAGCACTTGAAGCACCGAGGCAGAGCAGGCGACAGAACAAATGCTGAATTGAAGGAGACAAATTCTGGCACACACATTATGGACCTAGTCCCTCCTTCTTTGCCGCATAAACATCTGACTATGCTATGGAAACCTGGAACATAGTATTATAGGTCAGGCTGCCCTGAAGCAGTCAGAACAAAGGAAAACAATCAGTTCAACAAATGTATTAACTGTAAAAGTAATGAAATAAATCCCTCCCTTTCACACGAACAAATTGTGAAGCATTGTTGGTACCTTTCTGACTAAAGGCTGGTGGATTGGTCGCTTGGATGGACCAAGAATTGTAGAGCACGGAAAGACGACCTTCGGCCAATCAGATTTATGTCAATCATAATACCTACTTATACTAATCCTACTTTTCTGCATAAATTCTATATACCTTGTTCAATAAAATAGCTAAGCAATTGCCTCAGCTGTTATAGAGTCATATAATGCAATTGCAAGTAAACAACAGACCTCCACACACACACACACACACACACACACACACACACACACACACACACACACACACACACACACACACACACACACACACACACACACACATTTGGGAAGAGAACAGGATTTAGGGTATGTTTCATGATCATTAATGCTTGGTGGAACCCCGGAATGTCCATTCCCTCAAATCCTTTGTTCCCCGGATCTGGAATACCTGCTGCTGCTGTGTAAACCTTTCTGGCTGCCAAGGGAGTTCCCGGCTGTTATTATCACAAATGTGTAATAACAACATCCCCCAGTTGTGTGTTATTGTCACAGAGGGGGGATGATTCCCTTCAGAAATCGGTCAGGACTTCCCAAACCACAACATTTGTATCAAGAGTTCCGTGTGAACAGCACTTGCCGTGTGACCGACTGCTTACAATGCCGGTGATCAGCAGGAGCTCAAGAAATTCAGCTCTGATCTATGCAAAGTTATCCAGGCAGCGAAACGACAATACAGAGATCGTATTCAGGCACAACTCTCCACCAACAACACACACAGCTTATGGCAAGGTCTGTACACCAATGCAGACTTCAGAGCTAAGTGCAGTGGTGCTGCCAACATCGCTCCCTGTCTCCCAGAGGATCTAAGCCTCTTTACGCTCGGTTCGATATCGCCAACACTGAGCCCCCGAGGAGAGCCGACAAAGCGACCTGCACATTGGTCATCTCTGAGGCTGAAGTTCGCAGGTGTTTCCAATGAGTGGACAGTCGCAAGGTTGAGGGACCGGACGGCGTCCCAGGGCGGGTACTCAGGATGCGCGCGGCACAACTGGCAGGTGTATTTACGGATATTTTTAATCACACCCTCTCCCAGTGAAGAGTTCCCTCCTGCTTCAAATCATCCACCATTGTTCCTGTACCTAAAACGACTAAGGCAACATGCCTGAACGTTTGAGTCCTGTCGCACTCACCTCAGTAATAAGCAAATGCTTTGAGAGGCTGGTCAAGGGCTGCATCTGCAGCTTGTTACCACCCACACCGGACCCCCTACAATTCACCTACCGACACAACCGATCAACAGATGACACAATAGCCACTGCTCTGCACACCTCCTTAAACATCTGGAGAAGAGGGATGCTTATGTGAGAATGATGTTATTAGACTACTGTTCAGCATTCAATACCATAGTTCCCTCCAGGCTTGACAAGAAGCTCAGAGACCGCGGCCATGACCCTGCCTTGTGCAGCTGGGTCCTGGATTTCCTGTCGGATCGCCGGCAAGTGGTAAGTGTGGGCTCCCTCATCTCTGCCCCTCTGCCCCTCAACACAGGAGCCCCTCAGGGCTGTGTCCTAAGCACCCTCCTTTACTCTCTGTATGCGCATGACTGTGTCGCCACCCACAGCTCCAATCTGCTAATTAAATTTGCTGAGTATACTATATTTATTGGCCAAATATCAAGTAATAACGAGGCAGCCTAAACAGAAGAAGTCATCAGCCTGACACAGTGGTGTCAAGAAAACAACTTCTCCCTCAATGTCGCAAAGACAAGAGGAATGGAGATAGGCTAACCCCCACTGATATCAATGGATCTGGGGTTGAGAGAGTGAGCAGCTTTAAGTTCCTCGGCATTCACATCACTGAGGACCTCACGTGGTCTGTACACATCAATTGTATGGTGAAAAAAGGCACAACAGCACCTCTTTCACCTCAGATAGAACCATAGAACCGTAGAACATTACAGCACAGCCCTTCCTGACTGTGCCAAACCATTTTTCTGCCTAGTCGCACTGACCAGCACATGGCCCATATCCCTCTATACACCTCTCATCCATATACCTGTCCAGGTTTTTCTTAAATGTCAAAAGTGAGCCCTCATTCACCACTTCAGCTGGCAGCTCATTCCACACTCCCACCACTCTCTGCGTGAAGAAGCACCTTCCCCAATGTTCCCTTTAAACTTTTCCCCTTCACCCTTAACCCATGACCTCTGTTTTTTTTCTCCCCTAGCCTCAGTGGAAAAAGCCTGCTTGTATCCCCTCTACCTATACCCATCATAATTTTAAACACCTCTATCAAATCACTTCTCATTCTCCTACATGCCAGGGAATAAAGTCCTAACCTATCCAAACCTTCTCTGTAACTCAGTTTCTCAAGTCCCGGCAACATCTTTGTAAACCTTCTCTGCACTCTTTCAACCTTATTAATATCCTTCCTGTAATTCGGTGACCAAAACTGCACACAATACCCCAAATTCGGTCTCGCCAATGTGTTATACAACCTCACCATTACATTCCAACTCTTATACTCAGTACTTTGATTTATAAAGGCCGATGTACCAAAAGCTCTGTTTACGACCCTATCTACTTGTGACGCCACTTTTAGGGAATTATGTATCTATACTCCCAGATCCCTCTGTTCTACTGCCCTCCTCTGTGTTCTGCCATTTACCTTGTATGTTCTAATTTGGTTTGATCTTCCGAAGTGCAATACCTCACACTTGTCCGCATTAAACTCCATCTGCCATTTTACATCCCATTCCCCCAACTGGTCCAGATCCCTCTGCAAGCTTTGAAAACCTTCCTCACTGTCCACTACACCTCCAATCTTTGTATCATTAGCAAATTTGGTGATCCAATTTGCCACATTATCATCCAGATCATTGATATAGATGACAAATAAGAATGGACCCAGCACTGATCCCCGTGGCACATCACTGGTCACAGGCCTCCACTCAGAGTAGCAATCTTCCACTACCACTCTCTGGCTTCTTTCATTGAGACAATGTCTGATGCAATTTACTACCTCTCCATGTATACCTAGCGACTGAATCTTCCTAACTAACCTCCCATGCGGGACCTTGCCAAAAGCCTTACTGAAGTCCATGTATATAACATCCACTGCTTTCCCTTCATCCACTTTCCTGGAAACTTCCTCGAAAAGCTCTAATGGATTGGTTAAACATGACGCATAAAGCCATACTGACTTTTTCTAATAAGTCCCTGTCTACCGAAATACCTGGAGACCTTATCTCTTAGTATTCCTTCCAATAATTTACCTACTACCGATGTCAAACTTACCGGCCTATAATTTCATGGCTTACATTTTGAGCCTTTTTTAAACAACAGAACTACATGAGCTATCCTTCAATCCTCTGGCACCCGGTCCGTGGATATCGACATAATACTTATGCCAGGGCCACTGCAATTTCAACATTAGTCTTCTTCAAGGTCCGAGTGAATACCCCGTCAGGTCCTGGGGATTTATTTACTCTGATTTGCCTCAAGACAGAAAGTACCTCCTCCTCTTTAATGTGTATAACTTCCATGACTTCCCTACTTGTTTGCCTTGTTTCCATAGACTCCATTCCAGTTTCCTTAGTAAATAGAGATGCAAAATACCCATTTAAGATCTCCCCCATTTCTTTTGGTTCCATACATAGCCGACCACTCTGATCTTCAAGAGGACCAATTTTATCCCTTACTATCCTTTTGCTCTTAACATACCTGTAGACGTTCTTAAAATTATCGTTCACCCTGACTGCCAAAGCAACCTCATGTCTTCTTTTAGCCCTCCTGATTTCTTTCTTAATTATTTTCATACTCTTTGTATACTCCTCAAGCATCTTACTTCCTCCCTGTTGCCTATAAATGTTATACATCTCTCTCTTCTTCTTTATCAGAGTCCCAATATCCCTCGATAACCAAGGCTTTTTATTCCTATTCATTTTGCCTTCAACCATGACAGGAACATACAAACTCTACACTCTCAAAATTTCTCCTTTGAAGGCCTCCCACTTACAAATCACATCATTGCCAGAGAACAACCTGTCCCAATCTACGATTTTTAGATCCCTTCTCATTTCTTCAAATTTGGCCTTTTTCAGTTTTAGAACGTCAACCCGAGGACCAGATCTATCTTTATCCATGATCAAGTTGAAACTAATGACGTTATTATCACTGGAAGGAAAGTGTTCCCCGATACACACTTCCGTCACCTGCCCTAACTCATTTCATAATAGGAGATCTAATATTGCATCCTCCCTTGTTGGTACATCTATATATTGATTTAGAAAACTTTCCTGAACACATGTTGCAAACTCTAACCCATCTAGACCTTTAACAGGATGGGAGTCCCAAGCAATGTGTGGAAAATTAAAATCCTCTACAATGACAAATTTCTGTCTCCTGCAGTTGTCTGTTATCTCTCTGCAAATTTGCTCCTCCAATTCTCGCTAACTATTGGGTAGTCCATAATACAACCCTATTAATGTGGTCATACCTTCCGGTTTCTCAACTCCACCCATAGGGCCTCAGTAGACAAGCCATCTAATCTGTCCTGCCGAAGCACTGCTGTAATATTTTCCCTGACTAGCAAAGCCACCACCCACGCTTTATCCCTCTGTCTCTATCACGTCTGAAACATTGGAGCCCTGGAACATTGAGCTGCCAGTCCTGCCCCTCCTGTAGCCAAGTTTCAGTAATGGCTATGATGTGATAATTCCATGTGTCAATCCAGGCCCTCAGCTCGTCTGCCTTTCCCGCAATACTCCACGCTTTGAAATATACACACCTCAGAATATTATTACCACCACCCACAACCTTGCTATTTGTGGCTTTGCATGAACTACCACCATTATTTATGTTTACCACCGTTCCACTATCTACTCAGGCACTCTGGTTCCCATCACTCTGCCAATCTAGTTTAAACCCTCCCCAATAACACTAGCACACCTCCCTGCAAGTATATTGGTCCCCTTGTAGTTCAGGTGTAACCCGTCTCTCTTGTACAGGTCCCACCTGCCCCAGAAGAGGTCCCAATGATCTAGAAATCTGAAACCCTGCCCCCTACTCCAGTTTCTCAGCCACGTGTTCATCTGCCAGAGCATCGCATTCTTACCCTCACTGGCACGTGGCACAGGAAGCAATCCGGAGATTACTACTCTCTATGTCCTGTTTTTCAACTTCCTACCAAGCTCTCTGTACTCACTCTTCAGGACACCCTGACTCTTTCTACCTATGGCATTGGTACCGATGTGTAGCACGGAATTTGGCTGATCATCCTCCCACCTCAGAATGCTGTGCAGGCGATCAGAGACATTCCTGACCCTGGCACCCGGGAGGCAACAAACCATCCGGGAGTCTCTGTTACGACCATAGAATCTCTTGTCTGTACCCCTGACTATGGAGTCCCCTATCACTACCCCTCTCCTCTTCTTCCTCCCCCCGTTCTGCACTGCAGCACCAGATTCAGTGCCAGAGATCCGGCTGCCGCAGTTTGTCCCAGGTAATCCTTCCCCCCAACAGTATCCAAATTGGTATACCTGTTCTGGAGGGGAATGGCCACAGGGGAACCCTGCAGTAACTGCCCTTTCCCCTTCCCTCGCCTGACGGTAACCCAATTACCTGTGCCCTGTTCCTTAGGTGTAACTACCTCCTGGAAGCTACTATCTATAAACTGCTCAGTCTTTCGAATGATCCGGAGGTCATCCAGCTCCTGCTCCAGTTCCCTAACGCGGTCTGTTAGGAGCTGCAGCTGGGTGCACTTCTTGCAGGTGTCGTTGTCAGGGACACCGGATGTCTCCCTGACTTCACACATCCTGCAAGAGGAGCATTCCAACATCCTGCCTGGCTTATTCTCTAGTCTGAACAAAAAAAAAGAAAAATAGCAAAACAGATGGTTGAGATGGTTGAGTACATTTGGGATGGGCCAGTAAATTTTGTGCATCCTGACTGGCTGCATCACTGCCTGGTGTGGGAATTGTACTTCTCTCAATCGCAGGACTCTGCAGAGAGTGGTGCGGACAGCCCAGTGCATCTGTAGATGTGAACTTCCTACTATTCAGGTCATTTCAGAGACAGGGGGTAAAAAGTGCCCGAAGGATCATTCTGGACCCAAGTCTCACCAAGCACAAACTGTTCCAGCTGCTACCATCCAGGAAATGGTACCGCAGTGTTAAAGCCAGGACCAACAGGCTCCACGACAGCTTCTTTCATCAGGCCATCAGACTGATTAAGTCATGCTGATACAATTCTATTTCTACAATTGTATACATAAATACACGCTCACCGCACACGCTTTACTGTAATTGTGCTGCTGGCGCAGAAAAACAACTTTCACGAAATGTATCCACGATATTAACCCTGACCCTGAAAATTTTTATCTGGCTGTTGTCTCATTTTTTTAGATCTGTTATTCATCATCCTCATACTGTCCTCGTTCATATCAGTTTACGCGCTTTCCAGTGCACATGGTGTTTTCCAGAAATTGCTATTTAAGTTCTTATTTTTCTTTGCATATTTCCGGATCCGTTTCAGACCAGGATATTATACCAAACCAATACGTCAATATGGGCACAGTGAGCGTTTACTACCTTCGTTATATTTTTACTGTTCAGCTCTGATTGGCAGATTTTCTTGATCCTCGATGTAAATTCAAAGTTTGTTCAGCCTTGCAGTAAATTTAGATTTTCAGCTTTGAAGTAAATTTTGTTGGAAGGTTTTCCTTTATCACACGATTATCTATTTTCTTTGCTTATTGATGTCCTAAATATACGTTTCATATTCTGTTGCATTGTATCCTGATGCTCTGTTTGATATTCCACCGGCTCTATTGCACCTTTCTTTATGTTTAATCATGTTCTGTACTTTCCTAGTCTAAAGTTCATGCTTATATATTTGGAAATTAATTCCATTATTTGAATTATTTGTTTCAGCTTTACTGATGAAAGAACAAATAATTTAAAATCATCAATGTATAAATGTGTCAAGGTATAATTCATAATTTCTTTTGATTAGATACCTGATTTTGTCTGTTTCAGTAAATTATGAGTGGGCTTAAAGCTAGACAAAACCATAGTGTGCTTAGTGAGTCTCTCTGGAAAATCCCTCCATTTATTTTGATAGTGGTCGTTGTTCCTCTGTGGTTCTTAATAGGACGTTTATTTTACGCGAATGCTTCATCAGATGTTGCAGAAATTTCACAAGTATTGTATGAATTTTATCTATATTTGGAGCCTTTTAAACACACGAGGAACAGAATCAGATGTGTTTTGTATTGATAGACAATATAACACTGAAAGATTTCTGCTTTCTACAGGGTTTGAAATAGAATTACATAATCTTTTATCTGTTGTTCAAACCCGAACGGTATTCTGTCTGCTGTCCTGTGAGTATATTGTGGTTATCTAAGTTGTTATCTGAGTTGTTATTAGTTACGGGATGTACGATGCAATAATTTTAGATATCAAATTGCCTTATTATTATTAAGAGCTAATAATAACATAGTAGGTGACCATTTAGTAGTATTATAAATGCAGAATAAAGCTATCGTTTAGACAGGTGGTACATACCTTCAGCCTTTTATATGTTCTGCCCCATGGGAGTATGACAGAGAGGATGTATGAGGTGGTTTGGGGTTCAGTAGCAAGGCTTTGGGTCGGGTTTGCGTCTTGCCAGCTTGATTGAGTTCCTCCAGGAGGTGACAAAGGTGTTGGATGAAGTTCCACATGGAAATTGTCTACTTGTATACTGGCAGAGTCTTTGACAAGATCCCACATGGGAGGTTCATACAGAAAATTAACATGCTTGAGAACTGTGGGGAATTGTCCTGGCTGCCGGGGACCCAAACGGGGAGAAATTTATTGGCTGGCGGGTGGTGAATCGGTGAAATTATTGCCATAGACGTCTGAAGAAGACACCTCATTGAGTATATTTAAAATGCAGGTCGATATGTTCCTGATTAGGAAAAGTGTCAACGTTTACTGGGATAATGGGGTAGAGAGGAATTGAAGAGCAAATTCACTGAGCCGAATGGCTTAATTCTGCTCCTGGATCTTATGGTTTCAGGGAGCATCTGGAGTATTGTGTTCACTTCTGATTGTCGAGCTCTTGGAAGGATTGGTTAGGGTGCAGAACAGGTTCATCAGGGTGTTGCCTGGATTCGGTGACATGTGCTACAAGTAGAGGTTTGATAAACTTGCTTTGTTTCCTCTGGCGGTAGAATACAGATCTGACTGAGGTGTGCAAGTTTGAGAGATAAGAGTTTGGGTCGACAGCCTGTATTTTGTTTGTTTATTTTTACATATGACTGGTGTCTAATACCAGAGGGCATTTGGTTAAGGTGAGATGGGGTAAATTTACAGCAATTGTGGGTAGTTTTTTAACAGAGTTGTGGGTGCCTGGAATTTACTGCCTGGGTCAACATGGCTTTGTGAAGGGAAGGTCCAGCCTCACGAGGCTAATTGAGTTTTTGAAGAGGTAACAAAAAGCAATTGATGAAGGTATGGTAGTAGATGTGGTCTACATGGATTCAGCAGAACCAACAGCTGTATTAATAGAAAAAAATATATTGTAGAATATTCAGGCTGCAAAGAGAGATTCTTTGAATTGTTACTTGAATCCAGAGATCAGCGAATGTTTAATGGCGAATTTTGATTCCCAAGCTTTGCCAAGTCAGAGACTAACATTTGAGATGTGGTTTGAACTGTGCATTTGATCACTCACCTATCAGCTGAGTGGGTAATTCAGATAAACCTTGGGTGATGTTCATGTATTCCTGTGGATCAGGACCTGTTTAAATATTTAAAAAAAAAACATCCATGGAAACAGAGCTAAAATAATTAAAATAACTAAAATATTTATCTCAATGTGCTTTGTGTTCAGTGTGTGGTTTTAACATACCGAGTTCCTGTATTTCCCTCAGAATTCTGTCCAACTTCGGTAACTCAGTCCTCCATGTCACAAAGGATTCCCACATCGCCCTCCGGGCCCGGGAGCCTTTGCCCATCACGAAACTGAGGAAGAGTCTGGAACTCTCTGTCCGGTTTCCCTTCTCTGTCAGTTCAGTGACTTTCTACAAAAGGAAACAATGAATTTATTGTGCAGCAGACAGACAGGCATGCAGAATGTACAGGAAAGTATCTGTTCATGGCCCCAGTAGCTTCAGAACAGATGCAGTCACTGGGCTGCTGCCTCATCCTCCCTGGGTTCAGTCATTAACAGAGAAACAGTAACTGAAGGAAATTCTAAATCAATATTGTGAAAGAATAAGTATTTACTGACACCCTGCAGTAGATGCAATGTGATTAATTTCCTCAGTCTGTCAATGTGCAGTATTACATCAACAAGATGTGACAACAAGAACTGAAGAGAGGGGAGAGAGAGAGCAAAAACAAATGGATAGTGGCTGACAAAAGTTTATAGTTGGGTGCTTAAATCAAAAGATAAATATTGAATCGAAAGGATACGCAGGTAGGTGAAAGTGTTGGGTCGAAGCTGCTGTCATTAAAAATGAAAAGTCCTGAGAAAGAGGTGATAACGGATTGGACGATGTAGATGTTAAGAAACTGCATAAGTAAAATGACCCTGATGATACAGGCCTATTAACAGTAGCCAGGATGTGAGCTACAACTTACAACAGGAGAGGGAAGAGGTATGCAAAAAGGGGAATGTGAAAATAGTCATGGGGAATTTCAATATGCAGGTAGCTTTGGAGAATCTGGTCAGTGTTGAATCCTGAGTGAGGAAATTTATAGAATGCCTGTGAGATGGCTTTTTAGAGAAGCCTATGGTTGATCCCACGATAGGACAGACGGATTTGGATTTGGTGTTGTGTATTGAGCCAGATTTGATTGGGGAGCTTCAGGTAAATAATCCCTTAAGAGGCAGTGATCATAAAATAGCAAAACTCACACTGCAGTTTGAGAGGGAGAAGGTAAAGTCAGATGGATCAGTGCGACAGTTGGATAAAGGAATTACAGAGGCATAGGAGAAGACCTGGGCAAAAATATATTCGAACATGACTAACAGGAACAATGGCAGAGCGGGAATGGCTGAAGTTTCTCGGAGCAATTAAGAAGGCTCAGGACAAGTGATCACAAAGATGAAGAATTATTCTAAAGGGAGGATGATCAACCATGGCTGACAAGATAGTCAAAGCAGCACGAAAGCAAAGGAGAGGGGACATAATATTACAAAGTATAGTAGAAAGCTGAAGGACTGGGATGCTTTCACAAACCAACAGAAGGCAATTAAAAAGCCGTAAGTAGAGAAACTATGTAAAATGAAGGTAGGCTAGCGAATAACGTAAAATAGCTCAACAAGAGGTCCGTCTGATATATGAAGAGTGAAGGAGAGGAAAGTGGATTTTGGGCCACTGGAAAATGACAGTGGAGAGGTACTGTCAGGGGACAAAGAAATGGCAAAAGGTATTAGTAAGTATTTTGCGTCAGTCTTCACTGTAAAAAATACACTAGAACGTGCCAGATATTTGAGAATGTCAAGTGGCAGAAGTGAGTGTACCTGCCATTATTAAGGAGAAGGCACTCGGGAAGCTGAAAGTTCTGAAGATAGATGAGTCAGTTAAGTTCAGTTCAGTTTCTGTTTATTGTCATTTAGAAACCACAGAAGCAATGCAGTCAAAAAATGAGACAACGTTCCCCCAGAATGATATCACAAAAGCATATGACAAAACAGACTACACCAGAAAATTTACATAACGTTTTGTAATCCCCAAATCCATAGTCCAGAGAGGCTGCTGCGTATTAATGTCGCGCTACTGTCTTAGCGCGTTCCCCGGAAAGGAGCTCCAAATACACCAGACAAAACAAGACTACCCAGACACACCAAGTCAGGAGACCAACTCTACCACCCAACAAACCAAAAACTAAAGCTACAAGACCTGATCAACTGCACTCGATTGCTTCTGAAAAAGGAGGCTGAAGAGATTGTGGAGACATTAGTGATGATCACTCAAGAATCACGAGATTCTGGAATGGTTCCGGAGGACCGATCATTTTAAACTATAGGCCATTTAGTCTGATCAGCGTTTGGGAAGACGTCAGCAGTCGATAATTGAGGATAATGTTTCGGGGTATTTGGACGCACATGATAAGAAAAAGGCCAACATCCATGGAAGGGAATCTTGTCTGACAGAACTGTTGGAATTTTTTGAGAGAACAGCATGCTGGGTCGACAACGGAAAGTCAGTGCAATTTGTTCACTTGGACTTCCCGAGGACCTTTAACCAGGTACCTCACATGACGCCGTTTAACAAGACAGGGAACGGCAGTATGACAAGAGAGACAATAGCATTGATAGAGGATCCATGATTTTCTCCAGACAGATTTTGTCTGACTGTCAGGAAGCACAGAATGGAACAAATGGGGCTTTTTCTTGTTGGATGTTGGTGACCAGTGGTGTTCTGCAGTGGTTGGTTTTGGGAGAATTCCTTTTTTCCGTTATGTCAATGATTTGAAGGCTTTATGGACTAGATTGCGCACGTTACGAAGATATGGGGAAAGACAGGAAGCGTTGAGGAAGCAGGGATTTTGCAGCAGGACATGAATGATGAAAAAATGGACAAATCAGTGACAATTGGAATGTAGTATAGGGAGGTCCATGGCCATACACTTTGGCAGAAATAATGAAGACATAGAATATTTTTGAGAGTTCTAAAGAGTCTCAGGAGACCTGTTGCAGGATTCCTTGCAGTTTGAGTTGGTGTTAGGAAAGGCAAAAACAAATGCTAGCGTTCATTTCGAGAGGAATAGAATATAAGAACAAGCACTGGCCAGACCTCACTTGTATATTGTGAACGGTTTTAGTCCCCTGATCAGTGAAAATACGCGATGCATTGTGGAAAGTCCAGAGAGGAATCCAAACTGACAGAACCAGTAATATTAAACCTGATTTTGATGAGAATGATTCCTGGATGCGCCTGTACTGGCTGGAGTGTGGAAGGATGAGGGGAATCTATTTGTAATCTGTGGAATATCGAAAGGCATTGAGAGGATGTGGAGATGATGTTTCAAAGTGCGGAGTCTAGAACCAGACGGAACAGCCTCAAAATAGAGGGACGTCCATTTAGAACAGAGATGAGGAGATTCTTTAGCCGAGGAGTAGTGAATCTGTCGAATCCATTGGCACTGACAGCTGCGGAGACCAGATCATTGGGTATATATAAAACAGAGGTTGGTACCTTCTTGATTTGTCTGGTCAGCAAAGTTCACTGGGAGAAGGCAGGAGAATAGAGTTGAGAGGGATAGTAAATCACCCATGACGTAATGGCGGAGTAGGAAGATGGGCCTAATGGCCTACTTGTGTTCCGATACCTTATGGGCTTATGATGTGTAAAGACAACAGAACATTAAGGAATGTCAGTGCGGCTGTCTTATGATGGAGATTGTAACTGCCTGGCACTCATGCTGTAAAATGGTGATCACTTCCTGAATGTAGGCATGGGCTTCCTCATTTACTGAGGAATTATGAATTAAACATTGAACCGTCTTCAAGCAACATCTCTCTCTCTCTCTCTGGCTTTCCGTCCCATAGGGTGATGATGGTTCCTTTCAGTCAGTTAGTGGGGTGGTACCCCACTCCTCAGAAAGGAACCGTGTGCGTGAGTGGATTTTAGGTGAGTAGGGCGTTGCACCGGTCCAGATCCACCCTCTCGACATCCCCTCCCGGATCCAGCAGCCTGGTTGGGTCCAGGACGGCTGGGGGAAGTTCTGTTGCAGTGAATGGCCAGACCAAGCTTCGATGCGAGGGATGCGCTTTCCGCGCTTGTTTTCTAGAGGGCCGTTGACCCTAACAGAGGGGTCATCCGCCCTTTGACAGGTCTTGTTTTTCGTCCTGCAGGGTGTCTAGCCACCTTCCTCACCAGGCCAGTCTGGTGGGGGAGCTGGTTTAGTCACCAACCATCCGACCATGCGACAGGTAGTACTGGGTTACATGGTACCGGTAGCACTCAGACGAGTGGTCTGACCAGAACATACACTGATGATGGAATTAAGGTAGTCGAGGATGCAACTGAACATGGATGGGCTTAGGACATTGCTCTGAGAAACAAGAGGAATGATGTCCCGGGTTTGAATGATTGATCTCCCAGAACAGTTACCAGTAGGGAATTGGAAAGGTTTTCCATAACACGAATAATGGAAAATAATTATGGAACAAATCAGCATAATTCCCTGATGGTCCACTGCACTGTAAAATAATCCCTCAGTTTCACTGCTACCATGTCTGAGGAGTTACAGTTGTGAAAGAGATTTAAAGGTTTACCAGTAAAGCAGGCGTCTCCAGATGATGAATTTTAGATGACATTTACAGATGACTCCTCTTGTCTTTGGATAATGCCTGTCTGATTCATTACATACAGCGCCAATGAGTTCCAACGAGAACAGAGTCACTCACGGGTGTAACACACTTGATTTTCTAATACCACTCATGGTGAGTAGGTCAGATCTAGTACAGGACAATCAGTGTCTGTGAATTCCAAGGAGAGTGACCTGAAATGGGATGCCCCTGTCTCTCATTTGTTAGATATTCAGCAGGTTAACAGAATTATTTTTTTCATTTTTTCCCTTCCCTTTCAGGTAAACCTATTGATCTTCTTTTTTAAGGACAACCTGCTGATTGCTGAGATCATGAGATATCAGCTGGTCAGCACATTAATGTTTTGTGCTTTCTTCTTCCCTTTTAGGTCAAACTATTGACTTTTGCGGTCATGAGATATCAGCTTTGTGCGTGATCTTTCACGACTAACCTATCTTAGAGATTTTCGAGGAAGTTGCCAGGAAATATGCTGTGGCCAAGTTTGTGGATATTGTCTACATGGATGTGAGCACGGTATTTGACAAGTTCCCTCATAGCAGGTCGGTCAAGAAGTTTCAGTTGCTCAGCATCCGAGATGAGGTAGTAAACTGGATTAGACACTGGCTTTTTGGAGGAATCCAGAGTGTGGCTACAGACTGTTGCATTTGTGATTGGCGCCTGTAACTCGTGTAGTGTCACGGGGATCGTTACTGTGCCTGTTGTTGTTTGTCATCTATATCAATGATCTGGATGAAATTATGGTTAACAGAATCAGCAAGTTTGCGGATGGCACCAACATTGGGAAGGTGCAGTGGACAAAGAGCTTGCAAGAGCTAACAAGAGCTAACGCTTGCAAGAACTACAAGAGCTTGCAGTGTGATCTAGACCGACTGGAGAATGGGCTTAAAAGGGGCCGATGCAATATAATGCAGACAAATTGCACTTTGGAAGGACCAAGCAGGGTAGATCTTACACAGCGACCGGTACGGCACTGAAAAGTGTGGTAGAACAGAGTGATCTGGGAATACAGGTCCATAAGTCATTGAAAGTGACGGCAAATGTGCTCAAGTTGTGGATCTGAAAGAAAGTTTCTTAGCGCATTAACCTTCATAAATGAAAATATCGTGTACAGTAGATGGGATATGATGTTGCATAAGACGTTGGTGAGGCCTAATTTGGATATTATGTGCAGTTCTGCTCACCTACCTACAGGGCAGCTGGAAATAAGTTTGAAAGAGTACACAAACAAAAACAAGGATGTTGTCAGGACTAGAAGACCTAAGTTATAAGAAAAGAGTGACCGGGATAGGACTTTATTCATTGGAACGTGGAAGATTGAGGAAAGGTTTGAGAGAAGTTTACACAATTACATGGGGTATAGACAGGATAAATGCAGCAACATTTTGTACTGCGGTAAAGAGGTATTATAACAAGAGGTTATCAGTAAAGGGTGAAAGGTGAAAAGTTCAGGGGGGTACAAAGGTGAAACTTGTTGACTCAGAGGGTGCTAAGATTGTGAAACTAGCTAGCACCGCAAGCAGTACAAGCGGTTAAAAAAAGTCTGGATAGATCCATGCATGATGAGGGTATAAAGCGCCATGGCCTGGTGAAGGTCAATGGGAATACATAGTTAAGTAGTCCAGCATGGAAATAGATGGGCCAACAGGCCTGATTCTATGCTGTTCTTTTCTATAACTATGACAAGTAAGCCACACGTTGTTTGGGAACTCACGGAGCCAAGACCGGATGTGGTTAGCAGGTTTCCTTCTGTCAAGGACAGAAGTGAAGTCGGTTGTCTCAGTTTACAATCTGTCAGTTTAATACTCATCCTGGATTAATGAGATGAGGTGAATCTGCCCGACAGTGCAGACAAGATTTGAAATCAGTTTCAGACTGAATGCCTGTTCGAAGTCCCGATATATATAACCATATAACAATTGCAGCACGGAAACAGGCCATCTCGGCCCTTCTAGTCCGTGCCGAACGCTTACACCCACCGAGTCCCACTGGCCCGCACTCAGCCCATAACCCTCCATTCCTTTCCTGTCCATATACCTACCCAATTTTACTTTAAATGACAATACCGAACCTGCATCTACCACTTCTACCTGAAGCTCATTCCACACAGCTACCACTCTCTGAGTAAATAAATTCCCCATCGTGTTACCCTTAAACATTTGCCCCCTAATTCTCAAATTATGTCCTCTTGTTTGAAACTCCCCAACTCTCAATGGAAAAAGCCTATCCACGTCATCTCGATCTATCCCCCTCATAATTTTAAATACCTCTATTAAGTCCCCCCTCAACCTTCTACGCTCCAAAGAATAAAAACCTAACTTGTTCAGCCTTTCCCTGTAAGTTATGTGCTGAAACCCAGGTAACATTCTAGTAAATCTTCTCTGTACTCTGTCTATTATGTTGATACTTTTCCTAACATTCGGTGACCAGAACTGTACACAATACTCCAAATTCGGCCTTACCAATGCCTTGTACAATTTTAACATTACATCCCAACTCCTATACTCAATGTTCTGATTTATAAAGACCAGCATACCAAAAGCTTTCTTCACCACCCTATCCACATGTGATTCCGCCTTCAGGGAACTATGCACCATTATTCCTAGATCACTCTGTTCTACTGCATTCTTCAATGCCCTACCATTTACAATGTATGTCCTATTTGGATTATTCCTACCAAAATGTAGCACCCCACACTTATCAGCATTAAACTCCATCTGCCATCTTTCAGCCCACACTTCTAACTGGCCTAAATCCCTCTGCAAGCTTTGAAAACCTACTTCATTATCCACAACGCCACCTACCTTAGTATCATCTGCATACTTACTAATCCAATGTACCACCCCATCATCCAGATCATTAATGTATATGACAAACAACATTGGACCCTATACAGATCCCTGAGGCACACCACTTGTCACCGGCCTCCAACCTGACAAACAGTTATTCACCACTACTCTCTGGTATCTCCCATCTAGCCACTGTTGAATCCATTTTACTACTTCAATATTAATACACAACGATTGAACCTTCCTAACTAACCTTCCGTGCGGAACCTTGTCAAAGGCCTTACTGAAGTCCATATAGAGAGCATCCACTGCTTGACCCTCGTAAACTTTCCACATAACCTCTTCAGAATATTCAATAAGATTTGTCAAACATGACCTTCCACGTACAAATCCATGCTGACTATTCCTAATCAGACCATGTCTATCCAGATAATTATATATACCATCTCTAAGAATACTTTCCATTAATTTACCTATCACTGACGTCAAACTGACAGGCCTATAATTGCTAGGTTTACTCTCAGAACCCTTTTTTAAGAAAATGGAGCCACATGAGCAATAAGCCAATCCTCCGGCACCATCCCCGTTTCTAATGACATTTGAAATATTTCTGTCCGAGCCCCTGCTATTTCTACAGTAACTTCCTTCAAGGTCCAAGGGAATATCCTGTCAGGATCCGGAGATTTATCCACTTTTATATTCCTAAAAAGTGCCAGTACTTCCTCCTCTTTAATTGTCATAGTTTCCATTACTTGCCGCTACTGCTCTCATATCACACTGATAAATACAGCAGGTGGGAGATAAAAAGCTGAGGCCGACCCTGTAGTTCCCAGTGCTCCCCACATTAACAGCTGAAACCAGATCTGCGAGAGACAGGTCAGAAATAAAAGTCTCCATTGCCAGGTAGGACGCCAAGAACGTGAAGATTAATTTTGGTCACTATTCCCAGCAGTTCTGTGACAATACACAAACTACACTCACCTCATTCTCTTCTCTACTGAAATGTCCCTCCTTTGTCAACATCCAACCGAGTCTTTCAACCTTTTCTTCAATTGCTTGTTTGAGTCTATCTCTATAGAACTTTGTCAGTTGGTACAGTCGATATTCCTCCCCCTCTGCTAAGAGGTCAGGGATTGTCAACTCTGGCTCTGTGAATATAAAAAGGAAAATGTAGGCTTGAACTCAAATATTTTTCGTTTCCACCGCTCTCACCAAACTCAACAAAAAAACATGACTTGAACCTGCCTACAGACACAAAAACAGATTTATTCCCAATCTCCAACTGGCCTTAAAACCTACCAAACAATGTTCTAGGCATTACGTTCATAGAAGGACCAGATTTGATGCACACCAGTCCATCCCTCAACCGACCCACTCCCCTATTTCAATTTTGGATCGGCAATAAATGCTGGGCCTGTCGGTAATATTCGCTTCCCAGAGATACTCTCTCCATCCTGGCAAATACATTTCCCTTAATTCACATCCTGGAAATATTCTCTTATCTGGACAACTGCCTTTCCTCCAATGCACATCCCGTAAATCCTCAGAGCAGGTAGTACACTTCCTGTAGTGGGGTAACGGGTACCCCACTACACCACATGTACCACACCCACACATTCCCCCTCTCTCTGACCAACCCTCCAACAAGGAATCGCATTTACCCTCCTCCCTGCCACATTCTGCAAACACATCACCCTCATATTTCACTCACTGGCTCCGTGTTGGGGACTTGACAATTCCGTGTTCAATGAGCTTCCGGGCTGACAGGCAGTCGCCTCACTTGTGCTGGTTCCAGGGTCCTGATCAGTGTCTCTGATGTCACTGACTCTGGGATGACAGGCAGTCGCCTCACTTGTGCTGCCTCCAGGGTCCTGATTGGTGTCTCTGGGCTGCATTTGCTCCACTTCCGCTGCGGCCGTACTGCATTCTGGGACATCGCTCTCAATCTGACCCTGCTTCGGTACCTTGCTTCCTGTGTCCCGATCATCTTTCCCCGATGATCCGCCTTGTAAACACCTCTTCAGTACTTTCCCTACTCGTTTCAATGTCCTACCTGAAATAAGTGATGAATTGCAGTTCATAAGAGTATGATTTAGATCTGAGCAAAACTGATTCAGACTGCAATGGAGCCGTGACTCTGGCTGGCCAGATTTGGAGTGGGACTGTGCTGGTTACTGTGAACCGTACATCCTGCTTGGTGACCATACCGATAAGCCGGTGACTGGACACATTCACTCCCAGTAAAATAACAGGATAGACACAGTAATGCCAATCACATAAATCACAGCAGTTGAATGATGACCACGGGATCTTAATGCATCGGTGTCCGGTGATACTGGGAAATTAAATAAAGATATGACGTCAATCTTACCGGCCTGTAATTTCTCGGATTACTTTTAGATCCTTTTTTAAACAATGGAACAACGTGAGCTATCCTTCAATTCTCCAGCACCTCACCCGTAGATACCGACATTTTAAATTTATCTGCCAGGGCCCATGCAATATCAACACTAGTCTCGTTCAAGATCCGATGGAACACCCTATCAGGTCGTGGGGATTTATCTTCTCTGTTTTCCCTCAAGATAGCAAGCACCTCCTCCTCTTCAATCTGTATAGGTTCCATGACCTCACTACTTGTTTGCCTTATTTCCGTTCACTCAATGCCAGTTTCCTTAGTAAATAGAGATGTAAAAACCATTTTTAAGATCTCCCCTATTTCTTTTGGTTCCATGCATAGCCGACCACTCCGATCTATAAGAGGACCTGTTTTCTTCCTTACTATGCTTTTGCTCTTTATATACCTGTAGAAGCTGTTTGGATTATCCTTCACCTTAACTGCCAACGCAACATCTTGTCATCTTTTAGCCCTGCTGATTTCTTTCTTAAGTATTTTTGTGCACTTTTTATACTCCTCAAGCACCTTATTTGCTCCTTGTTGCCTATACCTGTCATATATCTCTCTCTTCTTCTTTTTCACAGTTCCAATATCGCTCGAGAACCAAGGTTCCTTATTCTTATTCACTTTGCCATTAATCCTGACAGGAACATACAAACTCTGCACTCTCAAAATTTCTCCTTTGAAGGCCTCCCACCTACCAGTCACACCCTTGCCAGAGAACAACCTGTCCCAATCCAAGCTTTTAGATCCTTTCTCATTTCTTCAAATTTGGCCTTTTTCCAGTTTAGAACCTCAACCCGAGGACCTGATCGATCTTTATTCATCATCAAGTTGAAACTAATGGTATTATGATCACTGGAACCAAAGTGTTCCCCTACACACACTTCCGTCACCGGCCCAAACTCATTTCCTAATGGGAGATCTAATATTGCATCCTCCCTGGTTGGTACATCTATATATTGATTTAGAAAACTTTCCCGAACACATTTTACAAACTCTAACTCATCTAGACCTTTAACAGCATGGGAGTTGCAATCAATGTGTGGAAAATTAAAATCCCCTACAATCACAACTTTTTGTCTCCCTGCAGTTGGCTGTTATCTCTCCGCAGATTTGCTCCTCCTATTCTCGCTGAATGTTGGCTGGTCTATAATACAACCCCATTAATGTGGTCATTCCTTTCCTGTTTCTCAGCTCCACCCATATGGCTTCGGTAGACAAGCCCTCTAATCTGTCCTGCCTGAACACTGGTGTAACATTTTCCCTGTCTAGCAATGCTACCTCGCCACCATTCATTCCTCTGCCCCTACCACGTTTGAAATATTGGAACTCTGGAACATTAAGCTGCCAGTCTTGCCCCTCCTGTAGCCAAGTTTCACTAATGGCTATAATGTAATTCCACGTGTCAATCCAGGCCCTCAGCTCGTCGGCGTTCGCCACAATACTCCTTGCATTGAAATAGACACACCTCATAAGATCATTACCACCATCAAAGACACTTACTGACTTTGCAGAAACTTTTAACATTATTTATTTTCAACCCCGCTCCACTATCTGCTCTGGAGCTCTGGTTCTATAGAACGGACTTGATTAAGCTGGAATGAATTTAGTGGAGAATGACCAGTATGCCACTGGACTAGGATGTTGGGTTTTCTGTTATGTGGTTCGTCTGGGACTGTTTGCCCTGGATAATTGGAGCTTGAACATCTTACACACGTACATAAAAATAATCAGGGACGTAGTTAGGGTAGATGGTCATAGTCTTTTTCCCGGGGTAGAGGAGTCTAAGACTTGAGGGAAGAAATTTAAAATGGACCGAAGGGGCATTTGTTCACGTGGCGGGTGATGGGTATAAATTACATGCAGCCAGAGGAGGCAGTAAACACAAATAAATTTAAAGAGAGAGGATGTGGGCAGGGAAAAGGATAGAAGAAGTCTATAAGGGAAATTTTGGAAAAGCTGTGGGAAAATTGAGCAAGCACAAAAGACATTTGGATCAGCATTAATTAGCTGGACCGAAGGACCTGTGTCCCAGCTGTAATCTCTGTTTTATTACCCCCGGAATCAGAGTTGAGCACCATCACAATGTCTGCTGGGGACTGAGACATTTGGTCATTGGCCAATCCGGGTTTTCCATCAGAGATCCTGGGAATTTTAAATCCAGTTATCTGATCACCTTATTAGGGAAATATTGAGAACTCACATTCACCATTTGTACACAGCCCAGACATGGATTCGGGTATTAAAACACTGAAGCAAACCGCATATTTATCCAGAATGAGATGTCATCTGATCCTCAGCCATTCACAACTCCGGCAATGTTCTCGGCTCGGCTACAGAAAACAGATTTCGGAAACTCCGCTCATCTCCTTTCCGCAGCAGCCCAGAAAACCAGGAGGGAGTTGATAGCTGCCCTTCCAAAACCAGAAATGCTCGTTTATCACACAATCTCTGAATTCATACCTCTGTCCATTCTGATTGTGACAGTATTGTTGATTGTCGTCGTCTTGTTCACACTTTGGTCCCGGAGAAGAAATGCTCCACCTGCCGGTGATACCCTGAATTACAAACAAGCAGAATATGAGTCAGACAGAGTACGATTACAGTACTTTGCAAATAACAGTATCGCCATCCCCTGTATCAGAGCATCCGTTGGCTTAGGGACAAAACATTCCCTGTTAATATCAACAGTCAATCTCCTTAAAATAGACTGTATAAACAATAAACTCTTTTGGACATTCCTTAAAATAGTGATCTGGTGGGGGTGGAAACAAGAATATAACAGTGTTATGTTGTATAGGTGATTGTTAACTACTACTCTCTGGACAGCTCCCCAATTGCAAAGTGGTTTAAAAAGGATAAAGGATCCTGGGCTGCATAAATAGAAGCACAGGCACAGAGAGAATAGAGGTAGGTACTTTGAAAAAGGCTGGTTCCTCCCACAACTATCACAAAGATAAAGGCTCTCAAGATAGGGCAGAAAGGAGACAGAAAACAATTTTGACGATGAGAAACTTGACACATCCAGACAGCTTACATTTGCTCTGCTCAGAACAGATACGATAATAAAGTAAGCTGGTTAAGATGATTTAAATCTAGAAAATAGATTGGGGAAATATTAAATGGTAGAATTGTAAAGACTTGGGGAGATTGGATGAGGTTGATTTGTAAGAGACCTGAAAATTTAAAAACAAACGAGTTTAGAGTCTGTAATATAATTCCAGATACTCCAGTGAAGGCAGATTCAGTTGTAATTTCCTGTGATGGGCCCATTTCCCTCCTGGCCTCTTCACTCCATCTACACATCCCAACTGCTTCTGGAATTATACAATTGTGCTGCCTCATCCACTTCCTCTGGCAATTCCCTCCACATAATCACCAGCCTCTACACGAAACCATTGCTTCTCGAGTTGATTTTTCAATCGATTTACCACTCCTCTGCCCATTTAGATCCCCTATAAGCTACGAGAATCTTCACCGTGAACACCATCCACTAATTTTGTGCCATCTGCGAACTTACTGGTCAAGCCTTGTACATTCACATCCAAATGTTTGTAGGATAGTAACTGTTCTGGAACCTGGTGTTGCGTGTCCTGAGGCTCCTGTACCTTCTAGCTGATGGCAGCGGTGAGAAAAGTGCATTGCTGGGCGGTGAGGATCTTTGATGATGGATGCTGTTGTTCTACGGCAACATTTCATGTAGATAAACTCAATATTTGGGAGACCTTTACCCGTGACATACTGGACCAAATCCAGTACCTTTTGAAGTATTTTCTGCTCAAAAGCATTGGTGTTCCCCGACCAGTCCGTAATGCAGCCAATCAGCAGACTTTACACCACACATCTGCAGAGCTTTGCCAACGTTTTTGATGACATTCCGAATCTCTACATACTCCTGAGGAAGTAGAGGCACTGTCGTACTGTCTTCGCAATTATATTTATATGATGGGTCTGGGACAGGACCGCGGAGAGTGAGACCCAAGAATTTAAAGTTACTGACCCCCTCCAACTCTGATTCTCCAATGATTACTGGCTCAAGGACCTCGGGCTTCCCTCTCCTGAATTCTACAATCAGTTTCTTGGTCTTATTGATATTGAGGTTGTTGTTATTACTCCACTCAGCCAGGTTTTCAGTCTCCCTCCTGTATGATTATTCACCACCCCTTTTGATAGAGCGCACAACAGAGGCGTCATCAGCAAACTTATATATGGTGGTGGAGCTGTACTTAGCCACACAGTCACAGGTGTAAAGCGAGTAGAACAGGGGGCTAAGTACACATCCCTGTGGTGTTCCTGTGCTGATGGAGATTGTGGAGGAGATGTTTTTGACAATCTGAACTGAGTGGGGTCGACAAGTGAGGAAATCCAGGATCCAATTGCACAAGAATGTATTGAGGTCAGGTCTTGGAGTTTGCTGAATAGTTTTAAGGGGATGGTGGTTTTAAAGGTACTCTGATAATTTTTACTTTGAACTTCCTCAGCGTCCCGTATGAGGCAAATGACATCGAGCTGCAGCTCCAGTTCCTCAACTCATTCTCTTTTCACGACGTCACTTGTCTCTTTCACTGAGGGCCAGTGATCAGACAATTAAAAAAAACAAAACATGCAGCACTCCTTCTTGGGCTGTTACTGAACAGTGGCTCACCAAAGATAACCAAAAAAGCAAACAACAAAGCTCTACACCATGTACTGTGAGTTTCATTATGAACAAGAGTAACGCGGCAACATTCTATAATAATGAAATTGAAGTTGTATTGGCTCCTTTTACCCTGCCTCACGCTGCATTTAGTTCAACCTGTGCTGGTGATGTTCCCCCAATTCACTGCCCCAGGGGCGAGGGTCCTCTCCCAATCCCGACCCCGCAGACAATCCCAACACAGAATGGAAAGGAAACTGCCGCCCATCCAGGAACAGTGAGCATGCGCAGTGATTGTTGCACCATCAGTGCAGGGGGTGGCGGGGCTGAAATGAAACCTGCAGATGTTGCAGATCTGCGGTAAAATGAGAGGGGTACACAGGATCCTGTGACTGGTGGAGGGTCTCCCGTGGCAATAAACCGGATCCTTATTTTAATTGTGTGGAAATATCAGATAGACTGGAAATTCGGGAGGGAGGTTTAATTGAAGTGCACACATTTTTGAGTAACTCAGAAAAATAGAAGAGACTAAATTCTCACACAAATGGGTAATATACCCAGAAACACAGGCTGCATTTCGGCAGGTTGGAAGAGTGGAATGGAGTCAGGAGAAACATATTCCCCACCTGCAACGAAAGGACGTGATAGATGTAGATCTTACTGCCTTGTCCAAACTTTCGAAAGATGGGTGTGTTCCCAGCACCATCGCCTCATCCTCACCCCTCCCGAGGAGCAGAATAACAGGGGCTGAGCGTTAGCTCATCCCAGGCGGTTTGGTATGAAGGTCCCACAACTCGGACTGACCCCGGCAGGTTCCGTCCGGGAAGCGGGTCGAAGGCCGCCAGTTCGATTGAGATAACGGGTCTCACTGCCCAGCATCAGACCTCCTCACTCGGGACTGGTCTCAATACTCACCGATGGGAATGATATGGCTTCACCCCGCAGTCAGTGATCCATCCCCCGGCTCCCCGCCCGGGGGACTTTTCCCGACCCTGAAACCTATTCAACAAAGAATGGAAAGGAAAACACCGCCCATCCGGGAATGCGAGCATGCGCAATGTGATCAATGCGTCATCAGAGGGGAGGACTCTCCAGGGTGATCTGCTTTGGGATGGAGTGGCTGCAGTCAGTGCAGAGTCTAGTTGTTTAGAAGATTCATAAACAACAGTTTTATTGATGTTCACTGGAATTGCCAGCAGTGAAAACACAGATTGCATCAGGTGACAGAACACCTCCCGTACACAGTCTTGTCTCCTGGGAAACTAAACACTTCCACAATGTCGACCTTAGGTATCCCTTCCTCTAAAAGCGACTGAATCATTCAGATCGCTGATCACTAAGAGCAATTATGGTTTGTTGGTCATTAAAGTTCGCCCTGGGTGGTTTGGATGGAGTTGACGTGGAGTTCGGGGTGTCACAGTGAAAGAACCGGACAGCCAAACGCTCTGACCTAGTGACCTCCGGCCATGGATGGTGCCGCAGTGAACCTCCTGCAGAGCGCAGGCGCAGTGCCGACTCCAGCTGACGCCGGCGGGACTCCTGTACGAGCGGCGGTGAGGAAGGGGCTGATCTCAGCTTTGAGTAAATAGAGGGTGATTTGCAGTGGGAAATGTCCGGTTTCGAGTTCTTCCCAACAGCCAGAGGCTCCGGGCTCTCCAGTCTTTCAGTCCCGGTTTTGCGCCTGAGCCGGGATTGTGGGATCAGTTAGATGCGGGTCCCCTTGCTGGGAGAGTGGACCTGCGTGAAGAAGTGCTGTCTGTGTGTGCGGATGTGGGCTGAATGCTGGGAAAGATTTGGGGCGATTGGCACAGTAGAGGGAGGGTGGGATATTGAGCGTTATCGGACGCAGTTATTGGACGAGGAGGACGGACATGGGTCAAATTAAGTGGTAAACTAGGGAGGATCTGATCCATTGGATCTGACAGGATACGTCAGGAAGCAACAATTTTCTCTTCATATTAATTAATTACTGTCTAATCTTGCTGTTAACATTGTGTTTGTTACAGAGTCCCAGAACCTACAAAGTCTCAGTCTACAAATCTCTGGTGAGACCGCACTTAGAGTATTGTGTTCAATTCTGGTCACCTCATTATAGAAAGGATGTGGAAGCTATGGAGAGGGTACAGAGGAGATTTACCAGGATGTTGCCTGGATTGGAGAACATGTCATATGAAGCAACGTTAGCAGAGCTGGGACTTTTCTCTTTGGAGCGTAGAAGAATGAGAGGGGACTTGATAGAGGTCTACAAGATTATGAGAGGCATAGATAGGGTGGATAGTCAGTACTTGTTTCCCAGGGTACCAATAGCAAATATCAGAGGGCATAGGTACAAAATTAAGGGAGGGAAGTTTAGGGGGGACATCAGGCGTAAGTTCTTTACACAGAGGTTTGTGAGTGCCCGGAATGACTTGCCAGGGATGGTGGTGGAGGCTAAAACATTCGGGGTAATTAAGATCCTCTTGGACAGGCACATGGATGAAAGAAAAATGGAGAGTTATGGGGTAGTTTGGGTTTAGTACTTTTTTTTAATGATTATATAGTTCGGCACAACATAGAGGGCTGAAGAGCCTGTACTGTGCCGTACTGTTCTATGGTTCTACCCTAGACAGCCATCACCGTCATGGGCTGCGAGTACAGATTGGGAATGGAGAGAGGGTGTCAGTGACCTCTGCATAAGAGAAGGACATGGGTTCGTACAGCCTCCTGTGAGATATAAATGTTCTCACAATGGGATCAAAACTGGTGGCACATCTGGAGTTAAGAAAATGGGATATTACACAACACAATCATCACATGTTCTACCGGCTAACAGGAATAAAATGCTTTTAATATAAAATTGAAAGTAAAGTGCTGGAAACGGTACATCAGATTGGATCTGAGGAAAGAGAAACTGTGGAAGACCCAGTGTCAGAACTGGACTGTCCAAGATGCTGCCCGATCTGCTGAATGCTCTCAGCGTTTTCTCTTTTTACTTGAAATGTTGCGCAACTATTGACTGATTACAAGATGTTTGTGATGGCCTGAACGAAGCTGCACAACTTTAATGCCCACATTCATTAGTTTTGCCTTCATTTCAACACAGGGGTAATACAGTCGATGCATTCAGTGCTCACAACATCCTCCGCATCCCACTATCAATCTGTTTCCTAACAAAGATTAACACAGTGGACATTTGGTAACATTGAAACTAAAATCAGAATGGCTGTCATTAACCTACCACGTGCTGTATTGAATAAATCCTCTCGTAATCCAGGTAACAAACACCGATTTCAGAAAGGACTCAGTAAGGCAAAATACTTCACAATGAAGACAGCGACAGAAGAGCGATTGTTGGTATAATCATTGTTGTGATACAGGCGGGACAGATATTGAACAAGACATTTGATATATACCATTGAGTTGGTGGGATACAGGCTGGACAGAGGTTGAACAAGATGGTTGATATATACCATTGAGTTGGTGGGATACAGGCTGGACAGAGGTTGAACAAGATGGTTGATGTATATCATTGAGGTGGTGGGGTACAGGCTGAACAGAGGTTGAAAAAGATGGTTGATATATATCATTGAGGTGGTGGGGTACAGGCCGTACAGAGGTTGAAAAAGATGGTTGATATATATCATTGAGTTGGTGGGATACAGGCTGGACAGGTTGAACAAGATGGTTGATATATATCATTGAGCTGGTGGGAAACAGGCTGGACAGAGGTTGAACAAGATGGTTGATATATATGATTGAGGTGGTGGGATACAGGCTGGACAGAGGTTGAACAAGATGGTTGATATGTATCATTGAGGTGATAGGATACAGACTGGACAGAGGTTGAATGAGGTGGTGGGGATAAGGAGATTGAACGAGGTGAGAAGGGATCAAGGATAATCACTGATGGTCCTCCAACAATACAAAGATACTGAATTAAAAATGCATATTACTGTACAAAGATTCTAGAATGACAGAGATAGAATAGCAGGACCTTCCTCCCTACCAAATGCGCCTCAGTCCATCTCCATTTAATCACACTCAGGATTTCGGTTTGTCCTACAGAAGTGGGTGATCTCACATTTTCCACATTGGGCTCCAGCTGACCTGTTGTTTCCACTCATTTATTTTGCCTGCGTAACCCCGAAACCTTTCGACAAGAGACTCAGAACATAGAACAGTACAACAGGAACAGCCCTTCGGACAACAATGTTGTGCTCAAACTATTTAATTAATCAAATCGCCAACTGAACTAATCCCTTCTGCCTACACAATTTTCCCTCACATTCATGTGTCTATCTAAACATCTTTTAAAAGTCCCCAATATATCTGCCGCTACCATCACACACGGCAGCACATTCGAGCAACCCACCACTCTGTGTAAAAAAAAAAACACTTGCCCCTCACATCTCCTTTCAAACTACCCCTCTCACTTTAAATGCAAGCATATTGATTTAGACATTTCTTCCCCGGGTAAAGAGTTATTCTCTAACTACTGTATTTATGCATCTCGTAACCTTATGAGCCTCCATCGTCTCACCCCAGTCTGTGCAGCTCTAGAGAAAACAACCGAAGTTTGTCCAGCCTCACGTTACAGCTCATGCCTTCTAATCCAGGCAATATCCTGGTGAACCTCTTCGCGCCCTGTCCAGGGCCATTGACACCCTTCCTCGAATGAGACAACCACAACTGTATGAAATACTTCAGATGTGGCCAAACTCACGGTTCATGAACCTGCAACATAATTTCCTGAATTGTAAATGCTATATCTTGACTAGTAAAGGCAAGCATGTCATTTGCCTTCTTAACCACCCTGTCAATATGTGTAGCCACTTTGAGGGAGCGATGAACTTGGGACTCCTTGATCCCTCTGCTCATCGACACAGTTAAGGGTGTTGCATTTAGGTGTACTATCTCTTTATAATTGAGCTACAAAGGTGCTAAGATAATCATCACGAATCAAATCTCACTGAGTTTTCTCACGAACTGTGGAATTTATGTCAAGTGCGCATGTATGGGAAGGTACAGGTACAGAGAACCACTGATTTGTGGCAGGATCACAGGAAAATACATTCAGATAACACACGGAACATAAATTATACAATTCTGTATCATTATCAATATAGAAATTCAAGTTTTATGTCATAACCATCATACAAAAATATATATATATATAGTGTCAATAGTCATAAATACTGTTTTTGCTGACTTGGAAATGTTGATTTGGTCCCTCAGCCAAGTTGCTGACACAGTTTGGGAACAACTGGGCTCCAAGCACCGGTCCCTACAACACTCACTGGGACATCCTGCACGCCCAAGAAGGATGTGGTTATTCTTTTCTTTAAACACACAGACAACATGAACAGGAGCAGGACATTCAGCCCGTCCAGTCTATCCTGTCATTCAATCAGACCCAACATTGTTCCATCCTTGCCCCCCAACACCACTCTATACCACTTTACCCAGACCATTTGGCCCCACTTGCAGCTCAACAGTCTGCCAGTGATTGACCCGCAAAGTGGTGAATCCCTCTGCTCGACGCCACTGTGGGCTCAGACATTTCCACAGACGAGCCCCTCATGTCCCTTCCCCACTGTGAATGGGCTCCTTCCCCCATCCTGCTCCTGGATCCACCACTGAAATAAACATCCTCTCGGACTCCACCCTATTCACCCCCTCACACACCTTCTTTATCCTCTCAGCAAAATCCCTCACACTCGCCCTTCTGCCGAGATCCCTCCCCATTGGGCCGGCATCAAGCCGATGAACCGAGTGGTCTCCTCCTACCTCTCAGCAGTACATCAGACTCCGGCTGCAGGAGTCGCTTCACAAACCCCCCAACTTCCCTCGGAGGGAAGTGGAAATAAATCAAAAAGCAGGACATTTACTTGAGGCTTGTTCCGCATTGACGGGGAGTTCGATGCGAGAGCGGGAGATGAAGGCCGCTGAGGTAACGCCCTCTCAGCTGCTCTGCCTCCTCTATTGGGCGTAACCAGTGATAAACATGGCTTCACACCTATGTGAAGAGTGTAACTCCTCTGTTGACTGTGGGGTGGGGTGGGGTTGGTGGGTCAGGTAATTGTTACCTTAGCCGGTAATGTTCGACCGTCTCAACGCCAGTGTGACGAAAGGAACTGCACACGTGACTTCAGATCCTGGTGACGGGGAACCCACACGTGATATCAGGCATGTGGGGGCGCAGAGTGACGTCAGATCCGGGTGTCGGGATCCCACACGTGACATCAGGCATGTGCCGGGGTTATTAAACGAACATAAATTGGACAATGATTGTATCATAAACAGAATACATGATAAATATAGATGTTTTCATTCAGTCAATATCAGACTTGTAAATGTTGCATTTTGTCCCTAAAGCAGACAGGGAGCAACCATGCTCCAAGCGTCTGTCCCCACAACACCCACTGGGACACCAGCAGGTCCAAGGTGGGTCTGTTCACTCCGTTGTTTAAACCCAGACACCTCAAACAAAAGACAGCCACCGGGTCCTTATATTCGGTGTCTACATTCCCCCCAGCGCTAATGCTAAGGAGGCGCTTATGAAATGGTCGAGGCTATTAGCGATCTGCAGAACGCACACCCTGATGGTCTGTTTATTGTCGCCCGTGATTTAAACCACGCGAACCTTAAGTCAGTGCATCCCAAATTCCATCAGTATGTGGACTTTGCAACAAGCGGGGAGAACGTGTTGGACCGGGTTTACACAAACATCCCCGACGCGTACCGGGCAGAGACCCACCCCCTCCTCGGATACTCAGACCACATCTCTGTTATGCTAATCCCAGCATACAGACCGCTCGTCAGGCGCTCCAGACCAGTTCAGAAGCAGGTGAAAACCTGGCCAGCAGGAGCCATCTCTGCTCTTCAAGACTGCTTTGAGCACACTGACTGGCACATGTTCAGGGAGGCTGCAACCGATGGCGACTCTATCAACTTAGAGGAGTACACAGCATCAGTGACCAGCTACATCAGCAAGTGCAGTGATGATGTCACTGTCCAAGACCATCACTATACGTGCCAACCAAAAGCCATGGATGAACGCGGAGGTGAGTGCGCTGCTGAGGTGCCGCGACTCCGCCTTCAGATCAGGCGACAATGCAGCCCTAACAACAGCAAGGGACAAACTGTCCCGAGCCATCAGAGGGGCAAAGCGTGCACACGCCCAGCGAATCCACAGCCACTTCCATGACAGCGGCGGCATGCGGCGCATGTGGAAGGGCATCCAGGACATCACCAATTACAAGACAACATCGCCTGACTATGCAAGTGATGCCTCCCTCCCAAATGCGCTGAATAACTTCTACGCCCAGTTTGAGGAGGAAAATGACGAGGCGGCGAGGAAGTCCACCCCTCCTACAAACGACCAGGTGCTGTGTCCCACCGTGGCCGATGTGAGAAGATCCCTTTGCAGGGTCAACCCACGGAAGGCTGCTGGACCAGACGACATCCCTGGTAGAGTGCTCAGAGGATGTGTAGACCAGCTAGCAGATGTTCTCACTGACATCTTCAACATCTCCCTGAGCAGGGCCACCGTTCCAACGTGCTTCAAGGCCGCCAACATCGTCCCCGTGCCGAAGAAGTCTTCAGTTTCCTGCATAAATGACTACCGTCCCGTTGCACTCATATCCATCATCATGAAGTGTTTCCAGAGGCTCGTCATGAGGCATATCAAGACCCTGCTGCCCCCTCACTGGGCCTGCTGTTGCCACCACCATCCACCTGGCCCTAACCCACCTGGACAAAAAAGACACATACGTTCGAATGCTGTTCATAGACTTAAGTTCAGCACTCAACACAATCATCCCTCAGAAACTGATTGGAAAGCTGAGCCTACTGGGCCTGAACACCTCCCTCTGCAACTGGATCCTAGACTTCCTGACTGGGAGGCCTCAGTCAGTCCGGATCGGGAATGGCATCTCCAAAACCATCACACTGAGCACAGGGGCTCCCCAAGGCTGCGTGCTCAGTCCACTGCTGTTCACTCTGCTGACTCACGACTGTGCTGCAACAGATAGCTCGAACAACATCATCAAGTTCGCCGATAACACGATCGTGGTGGGTTTCATCAGCAAGAACGACGAGTCAGCATACAGAGAGGAGGTGCAGCGGCTAACGGACTGGTGCAGAGCCAACAACCTGTCTCTGAATATGAACAAAACAAAAGAGATGGTTGTTGACTTCAGGAGGGCACGGAGCGACCACTCCCCACTGAACATCGACGACTCCTCGGTAGAGATCGTTATGAGCACCAACTTTTTTGGTGTTCACCTGACGGAGAATCTCACCTGGTCCCTCAACACCAGCTCCATAGCAAAGAATGCCCAGCAGCGTCGCTACTTTCTGCGAAGGCAGAGGAAAGTCCATCTCCCACCCCCAATCCTCATCACATTCTACAGGGGTTGTATTGAGAGCATCCTGAGCAGCTGCATCACTGCCAGGTTCGGATAATTGCACCATCTGGGATCGCAAGATCATGCAGCGGATAGTGAGGTCAGCTGAGAAGATCATCGGGGTCTCTCTTCCTGCCATCACGGACATTTCCACTACACGCTGTATCCGCAAAGGAAACAGCATTATGAAGGACCCCATGCACCCGTCATACAATCTCATCTCCCTCCTGCCGTCTGGGAAAAGGTTCCGAAGCATTCGGGCTCTCACGACCAGACTATGCAACAGTTTCTTCTCCCAAGCTATCAGACTCCTCAATACCCAGGGCCTGGACTGACACCTTGCCCTATTTAGCCTGTTTATTATTTATTGTGATGCCTGCGCTGTTTTTGTGCACTTTACACAGCCCTGTGTAGGTCTGTAGTCTAGTGCAGCTTTCACTGCGTTGTTTTTACGTATTTCAGTTTAGTTTTTGTACTGTGTCATGTAACACCATGGTCCTGAAAAACGTTGTCTCATTTTTACTATGTACTGTACCAGCAGTTATGGTCGAAATAACAATAAAAGTGACTTGACTTGACTTGAAGCCTTATTCGTCCTGGTTACTTCAGAGGAGATAAACCCCAGTTTTCCCACTTCAATCCGTCAACCTTACAGCTCCGCCAACTCCTTGTTGAGGAAGAGTGACATTAAAGAAACGGGCTTGTTGGATCTTTTCCGGGAGTCGGGTTAGGAAACACGTGGCGGGATCTACGGAGGGAACTCGTAAATGACGAAGCCTACATCCCCATTGGTTGATATGCTAAATGGTTATTTGCTGTCACCAATCAGGGATAAGTGAAATTCACGTCACCGCGACAGATACCGGGCACGCACAGCATGCTCAAATCGTCTCAACGTCAGCCCCGGAGCGCGAGGGTGACGAAGCTCCGCGAGAGGATGCGCGTGGGCAGTGGGCGGGGCGGTGAGCTCGTTCGCGCGGTAGATGGGGAGACTGTAGAGTCAGTAAGCGCGTCCCTCGGTCCCGTACCGTGCTGGCCATTTCACCGAGTGAGTCATGGTCGATCCGCAACCCGCTGGGGTACAGCATTAACACACAAATCTCCATGTATGTAGTTAATCAATGTAGATTTTCTTTTCAGTTCCACAATAACATTAATATCCGGCTGTTATATTGGCTTATACTAATTAAACTGTTAGAACTTTTCTAAACAACACACCGAATGCATAAGTGGACCACTCAGCCCTCCGAAATTGCTACTGATCTGATTTAAATTTTTTTTACGCATTCCCCGATGTTCATTTCGAAAACAATTCAACCCCACTCTTTATAAAGAAACTAGGCTTTGAATGGAATCAAAGGCTTTAATTTCACTGGCCCGTGAGTACAAAGAGTTGCTGACTCCCGCGATTAACACCGGCAAGAAAAACAGGAGGGTGAGAGAGGGAGTGACGGGGTTGGGGGGTGGATCTGTTGCTGCTTTTCACTACATGATGCCCTGTCCACAGCCAAACCTCCCACCGTCCCTCTGAGCATTGTATCTAACTGAATATCATCTCCTTCATCATCTGATCCAACACGCTGCTTCCCATCCCGAAATGACTGAGTTTAAACCGACTCCGGCAGCTCCAGCAGTCCTGGCTGCAAAAACATCCGTTCATCTCAAGTACAGGTATAACCCATGCCTTTGGTACAGGGTCAAATAGGAACATTGCGAAACCTGTTTCTGCTTGATCACAGATTCACAGGTCTGCCAATTTATTGGTAGAAAGATACTTGATGACGCCAGGCTACGTAAATGTACATTATTGGTTGGCATTTGCTAGTTAGGACTGAATGAAATGTGGTGCTGGGACATTTGGCTTCAAGAGGGTTTGCTCTTAGCAGAGGTTTGCACGACGATATACTCCAGGGCAAGTATATCATTGCAGCTTGCAATAGACAGAGGAGTCAATGACATGTTGCTGTCGTTCATGTTAATTCCACATTTCTGCAATCACTACAGCAGGAAGCAGTTGCAGAGTCTTATAAAGGGAGGAAATTCTCACCGCGTTTTGAAATTATTATGACATAACACAGACAAGCAAGGAAACATCAGAAGTGATGTTTGAATTGAGCAAACAATATGAGGAATGTGCGTGGCCTCACAGAGCTGATGCTGACAGCAATTAGCAGATCTGGAGTGATTGCAACTGGCATAACTGGCACTTCCACATTTATACAGTTCCGCTCCAACTATTTCCTACCTTCCTTGGTACAGAACTGTAATGTCTAAAAGACCAGTGTTTGAGTAAATGAGACTCACCAAACTTCCTCCTGACTGAATCAAAGGAATCAATGAAGGTTTCTCTCCAGTTGATGCTCTCAGTCCTCGGGCTGGTTCAATTGTTGCTGTTCCCTCATCTTCAGTTGTGGTTTACTTCCAGTCGTTGGCTTTTCTTCCAATAAACCTCTCACCGCAGGTCTAACTTTAAACAGAGAGAATAGAGTATGTTACTAATACAAATGAGAACAAAACATTAAACTGAAATTTAAATATTGAACGCTTATATCATGATCCGAGTGAAGAAATCTGTAACTGTCACTCACACTTTTCAAAGCCTGACATGGGATGCAAAAGAACACACACAAAATGCTGGAGGAACTCATCAGGCCAGGCAGCATCTGTATGTCGACGCTGCTCTCTTCCATAGACGCTGCCTGGCCTGCTGAGTTCTTCCAGCATTTTGTGTGTGTTGCTTGGATTTCCAGCGTCTGACGATTTTCTCTTGTTTGTGATGGGATACAATGAAGTCATAGCTCAGTCATAGTATAAGATACAAGTCATAATACATCGGAGTAGAATTGGATGACTCGGTCATTCTAGTCTGTTGCTCAATCATTCATGGAAGATTTTATTTTCAACACCTTATTCTCGCTTCCCTGCTATAACACTCAACCTATTTAGCAACCCAAAATGTGAATATACCCAACGATAGCCTCCACCACCCTCTGTGACATCAAACTTCACATTCCCCCAACCTTTGGCTGAAGAAATTTCTCTCAGCTCAGTTTTTAAGTGAAGCTTCTTTATTTCTGCGGCAATACTGTCAGATCCCAGACTCTCCGTCTAATGAAGGCATCCTCTACATTGTCACTGCATCCAGACTTGTTGCTATTCAGTTGGTGTAAATAATCACTCCCGCCCTATCTACCCCCCCCCCCACCCCGAACACTATCCCTGTGAACTGCACTGAACACAGGCCCAGGGCCATCACTGCTCCACACGCATAAAGCTTATGATTCCTCAGCTTATTTTGTGAACCTTGTTAGCAACAACTGTACTGAATACATTTCCGTGAAAAACAGGACATTTGGTACAAGGATAATGTACTGGGAAAAATCTGGTTTCTTTACTCTTCTATTAACTCTCACAAAACGAGCGCAGGTGCCCTGTTTCATTCACAGAGGATATAAAATGTTCCAGGGTGAATGTAATAAAGAGAAACTGGAATCACAAGAAATGCTCAGCAGGTAAGGAATTGCTGTGGGGAGAGGAAAAAAGATAGCGATTCAGTTTCCTAACCTTTCGTCAGAATGGATTCATCCAGTTTCTAGTGGAAAATCTTGGGGTGCTCTCCATGGAGCGGTAGGGACTGAGGGAAGATCTATAGAGGATTATAAGATTATGAAAGACATTGACAGAGTAGACAGGGAGCATCTTTTCGCTGGTTAGAAATGTCTAATATCAGAGGCCATGCAATGAAGGTGTGAGCGAGTAAATGCAATGGAAATGCGAGGGTAAGTTGTTTTACTCAGAGAGGTGTGGATGCCTGGAATGCGCTGTCTGTTATGGTGGGGGAATCAAATACATCGGAGGCTTTTAAGAGACGTTTAGATAAATGTGTGTGAGGAAGATTGAGAGGATATGGACATTTTGCAGGTAGGAGATTTTTGGGGTGGGTGTTGATATACTTTTCAGCTGGTTTGGCAAACCATTGTGGCCGAATGGCCTGTTCCTGTGATGTACTGTTCCATGTTCTGTTCTATCTTCAGCATCTTGAGTTTCCCTTTGACTCCCACTGGCAGATAGACAGGTGACAGTGAAGAGGAATTTCCAAATGTGAATTGATTTCTGAAACCCCGGGCTATTTCTACTGGTGCAAACACTAAACAGCGTATTTAATCACAACCTCTCCCTGTGAGGCATGGAATGGGAACTCATTCTCTGCTTCGCTTTCAAGGGAAATTCAGAACCAAACATCTGAGCACAGAACAGGAATACTCGCTCAACATCTCATAAAACCGGACAACTTGATCCCCGGTTCATTTTATCTGGGTCAAAACATGTGTGGTATCCCAGTATCCAACCTCAGAGGGTCACAGCCCGCACCGAGAGCCTCGCACATCTTTTCCAGATCACACACTGAGAGATTCACGCTACCAATATCCAGCCCCCGGAGACGTCTGCTTCATTGAGGAAGGAGGAACATCCAGCCGCATCTGTAAAAGAACCGACGTAGACCGAAGCCCAAACACAGACAGTCCCATATTCCCGGAGCCTCCATCCCAAGATTGTATCTCAAGCACCAGCTCTCCCAGGGCTCTTTGCTGCCGGTAATATGCGGCAGTGTCTCAGCTAATCCCAGATCAAAACCTTACACTCCCACACCAACCCATGACAGAACTGGGGCCTGATGATCCTTTGTCTGGATGGAGATCAGCCGGGAAACATGGACACTGGGTCACGAAGAGGGTGCTGATACATTTCAACTTGTCTCCTCAGTTACATTGAGCACATTTGTTCATTATTTTATTGGCGACAGTCATCAAGCCCAGGTCAATTAATAGCCACTTTCCCCGTCGTGTAACAAGAACAATATTTTTTAAATATAACATTGAAAATATAGCACTGGAAACTGAGTACAGGATATTTCTTTGTTCTTTTGATGCACAAAACACTGACTGATTGCAAGATGTTTGACACACTGAACAGAATCGCATAAATGCAATCCCTACAATCATTAGTTGTTCCTTCATTCCAGCACAGACATCATCCGTCCCGCACAGTGAATGATCAAAGCATCCTCGTATCAACACTGGCTGCTGAGGCCCCTGTCTCTCCGCTGAGAGTCAGTAAACAGAGAGAGATAAACATGTTCAACTCTCCTTGCAGCTCCAGCGAGCTGTTGCCCTGGCGACGGAGGAAGTGGCTTGCAAAGATAACTGAAAAAGGAAATAATACTCAACTTGACATGTTCTGAATTTTATTATGGCAAAGATGAAATGATCATTCAGCCATTTTGTAACGGTGAAACTAAAATTCCACTGGTTGTATTTACCCTGTCGAGGTGCATTCAGCCAATCTCACGGTGGTTCCATCTCTACAGAACTTCCAGCAGTGCAGACGCTGGTCCAAAATAAAAACACGTTGTTGGATACAACCCGTCTGCAACAAATGTCGATTATGTGTTCAAGTTTAATGTAGATTCATAGAGCCTTTAGAGCACAGACAGAGGACTCTTAGCCCGTCCATTCCGTGCTATGTTCGGTCCGGTACCATCAGCCTGCACCCAGACCATAGCCCTCTAGACCACCCTCACCTATGTACCTACACAGACATCTCTTACATACTACAATTGAACCTTCATCTCTAATACGGCTGGGAGCTCTTTCAGCATTCGCACCGCCCTCAGAGTGAAGCAGTTACCCCTCAGATTCCCTAAAGTATTTCACTTTTTAAGGATGCGTACAGCTCCTCTACTCTTCCACCACTGGGAAGGTCAGAACACAACTTGGTGCATCTCAAACTCTGCTACGTGCATCTGGTGAAGAGTAAACCTGCAACCTCGAGGTCAGTGAGGAAATGGTCGGGGGAGGCTTATGAGGCATTCCAGGATCGTTTTGACGTGACAGACTGGCAGGCCCTCTGTGAGCCACATGGAGAGGACATTGATGGGCTCACAGAGTGCATCACTGGTTACATCAACTTCTGTGTGGACTGCAATGTTCCGGCAAGAACTGTCCTTTGTTATTCAAATAACAAGCCATGGGTCATAAAGGACATTAAGGACATCCTGAACGCTAAAAAGAGGGTGTTTCGAGATGGAAATAGGGAGGAGCTGAGGACAATACAGAGGGACCTGAAAGCCAAGATCAAGGAGTCTAAAGGCAAGTATAGGAGGAAGCTTGAGTGGAAACTCCAGCAGAACAACATGAGAGAGGTCTGGAGTGGGATGAGGACCATCACTGTTGCAAACTAGCAACAGAGGAGCAGAAGGCAGTGTGGACAGGGCCAACGAACTTAACCTGTTCTTCAACAGATTTGACACTGTGGCCCCTGCTCATCCTCCTCATGATTCTTCTGTTGTCGGCTCCCAACCAAGACATACTCCACTGTCCACTCCTACTCTTCCTCACAGCCCCCTACCCTGCTCTCGTGACTACACACCTCCTACATTTGAAACCACCACGGTGGGCTTCACAGCTGAACAGGTGAGAATACAGCTGAAACGTCTCCACCCAAGCAAGGCTGCAGGCTGCTCAAGGCCTGCGCCCCCCATCTATGTAGAGTACTTCACCATGTATTCAACCGGAGCTTGAGTCTCCAGAGGGTTCCTGTGCTGTGGAAGAACTCCTGCCTCGTCCCTGTGCCGAAGACGCCGCGCCCCAGTGGCTCTAATTACTACAGACCGGTGGCATTGACCTCCCATATCATGAAGACCCTGGGGAGACTTGTTCTAGAGCAGCTCCGGCCTATGGTTTGGCCACACTTAGACCCCCTCCAGTTCGCCTACCAGCCCTGACTAGGAGTTGAGGATGCCATTGTCTACCTGCTGAACCGTGTCTACGCCCATCTGGACAAGCCGGCGAGCACTGTGAGGGTCATGTTTTTTGACTTCTCCAGTGCGTTCAACACCATCCGCCATGCTATGCTGGGTAAGAAGCTGACAGTGATGCAGGTGGATGCTTCCCTGGTGTCATGGATTACTGATTACCTGACTGGCAGACCACAGTACGTGCGCTTGCAGCACTGTGTGTCAGACAGAGTGGTCGGCAACACTGGGGCTCCACAGCGGACTGTCCTGTCTCCCTTTCTCTTCACCTTCTACACCACGGACTTCAACTTTTCCACACGAGTCTTGCCATCTTCCGAAGTTTTCTGATGACTCTGCCATAGTTGGATGCATCAGCAAGTGAGAAGACGCTGAGCAGAATCACCTACAGCTTAATGTGAAAAAGACTAAGGAGCTGGTGGTGGGCCTGAGGAGGGCTAAGGCACCGGTGACCCCTGTTTCCATCCAAAAGGTCAGTGTGGACATAGTGGAGGTTTACAAATACCTGGGGATACGAATTGAAAATAAATTGGACTGGTCAAAGAACACTGAGGCTGTCTACAAGAAGGGTCAGATCTGTCTCTATTTCCTGAGGAGACTGAGGTCCTTTAAAATCTGCCGGACGATGCTGAGGATGTTCTACGAGTCTGTGGTGGCCAGTGTTATCATGTTTGCTGTTGTGTGCTGGGGCAGCAGGCTGAGTGTAGCAGACAACAACAGAATCAACAAACTCATTCGTAAGACCAGTGATGTTGTGGGGGTGGAACTGGACTCTCTGACAGTGGTGTCTGAAAAGAGGATGCTCACCAAGTTGCATGCCATCTTGGACAATGACTCCCATCCACTGCATAATGTACTGGATAGGCACAGGAGTACATTCAGCCAGAAACTCATTCCAACGAGATGCAACACTGAAAGTCATAGGAAATCATTCCTGCCTGTGGCCATCAAACTTTACAGCTCCTCCCTCGGAATGTCAGACACCCTGAGCCAATAGGCTGGTCCTGGACATATTTCCACTTGGCATGATTAACTTGTTTTTATATAATTATTTATGGTTTTATATTGCTATATTTCTACACTATTCTTGGTTGGTGCGGCTGTAACGAAACCCAATTTCCCTCGGGATCAATAAAGTATGTCTGTCTGTCTGTCTGTCCTTTTGCCCCAAATTCACCCTCAGATGGGCAAGCGCTTAACTGCATTCACACTATTTATACGACAATACATTTGTATAAATCCAGCAGGGGTTTCCAACATGGGATCTCTTTAAGACAATAACTCTGCTTCTACCTTAATGGATCTGAATTCCCATGTCAATTTGTTTTGTCCCACATTGCAGACCCTCTACTATTCAATGAGTAGGTCATATCCTCGTTTGCCCTGCCAAAATGTAACACCCCACACTTATCTGTATTAAATTCCATCTGATAGTTTTCAATCCAATTTCCCAGTTCCACACAACTCCGTTTTGCCAAGAGACTTGAATCTTTCCAGGGCAGTGTGCTAACAAGCTACAAATGAAACAAAAACTCAACAGATAATCTGTCGAAAGATAATTTTTTCCGGTCTAACACCCTGTATCTGATGGCTTTGAACAATTTCTAAATTGATTTCAAGTCCCCAGCATCTTGAGTGTTTCTTTAATTTCAACTGTTCACAGACGACAGTGAGAAGGAATTTCCAAACACGGTAAGGATACTGAACCCGACGTGATAAACAATGATGCAAACACTGAACAGCTCATTCCAGGTACTCACTACCTTTGTGTATTGAGATTACCTCTCATATTCCTTCGATCGGACTCCCCAACCCTGGGAAACGAAGCCTGGTGTATGTGGCTGGGCATCAAGGGCTTCACAGACTACGTGAGGGAAAAGGTAGCCTTGACTGTACCAGTAACGCTTCCCTCCCTGGCGCTCTAAGCACTGCTTCGAGGCACAACACAAGCCAGTCACGAAAACTACCCCCCGCCCCCCACCCCGAGAGCTGAGCAGTCAATGTCTGTAACAGAAGACGTAATAAGGCCTCTGCAAGGGTGCTGGGCCAGAAAACATCCAGGCTGAGCTCGCATACAGTGTGCACATCAGCGCATTGATCTCTTCACGGCCATTGCCAACACTTCACTCTTCCAGGCTGCCGTTCTCACCGGCTTCAAATCAGCCACCATCATCCCTGTACCAACGAACTCGACACATTCAGAACAAACCGATCTGACGCCAGTTAGTGTGGCGTGCATTGACGGCTGATAACGGCACATATCAAAAACTCCAATCCTTACTCACTGGGCACTCACCAATAAACGTACGTACCGAATCACTCCAGGACAGATGCCATAGCGTCTGTCATTCCCCTTGACCTGACACACACTGAAAACAGGGACACTTGTGTCAGAATGCTGTATCTGAATTTCAGTTCGGCATGTAACACTATAGTCCCACAGACATTGGTGAACCAATTCCTTCTCAGCCATCTAATTACACCACTGCTCAACTGGATGTTTGGCTTCCTAGCTAACAGACCACAGACAGTCATGTTGCACAACCGCTGTTCCTTCCCATTATCCAGAACTTGGCTGTGTGCTGAGCCCACTGTTGTACACTCCACTCACACAGTCTGCATGGCCAAACACCCAACAACCACACTGAAATTAAAATCGCCGATGACACAGTGTGGTGGGGCTCATCAGCAACAATAATGATATGTCATACAGAGAAAACAGCTTAAGACCTGAAGCCAGTCAAATAACCTCTTTCCCAATGTCAACAAGACAAAGGGGATGGTTATCGATTTATTTGGGACCGACGATTTGTCGTGGTGATCCTGGCATTTCCGATTCACAAACTAAGGAGAACTGAACCTAATGATCGTCTATCCATCTTACTTCAAAATTCCTGCAAAAGAACATTCTCTCTCTCTCTCTCTCTCTCTCTCTCTCACTCTCACTCTCACTCTCACTCTCACTCTCACTCTCACTCTCACTCTCACTCTCACACTCACACTCACACTCTCACTCTCACACTCTCACTCTCACTCTCACTCTCACTCTCTCTCTCTCTCTCTCTCTCTCTCTCTCTCTCTCTCTCTCTCTCTCTCTCTCTCTCTCTCTCTCTCTCTCTCTCTCTCTCTCTCTCTCACTGCACAGATATTATCTGACTGCAAAATGTTGGGGGCGCCCAATACTGTTCAACGGATCTGTGTAATGCCAGCCCCACCCCTCCTAATTTGTTAGCTCTCAGTCCATTCCTACTCGTGTGTAATACATTACATACAGTCAATGCTCACAGCATCCTTTCCTCCCACTATCTCTCTGTTGCAGCTGCTCCCGAGGCCACTTTCTCTACGCTAAGAAGCGGTGACCACAGAGCGATAAATGTGTGCAACATTTCTTGCAGCTACCGAGGGCTGTTACCCTGAAAACGGAGGAAGTGGTTCACCGAAAGTCATCGAGAAAGGAAATAACAAACTCAACATAATATGCTCTGCGTTTCATTGTGACAAAAATCAGCACAGAAGCCATTTTGTAACGCTGAAACTAAAATTTAAATGGCTTAATGGCTGCCTTTACCCTGCCTCGTGCTGTATTCAATTAAACATCAATTAACCGAACAAAGAGACACAGTTCCTGGAAAACATAGTAAAGTAAAAGTGCAGTACAATACTTGAGAATGAGACAAAGGTTAGAAAAAAGATTGTTGACATATATCATTGACGTGGTGAGGTACAGGCTGGAAGGAAATTGAACAAGAAGTTGTAACATATTGATCTGTGTGGATGGTATGTAAAACAGAATTTTCACTGTACGTTGGTACATGGCAATAATAAACCATTCCTCACTTAAATTGTGTGGAAACATTAGACAGTCTGAGTTTCAGCTCCGGAACTTCGGGAGGGTGATTTCATCGAAGTGTACAAATTTTTGAGGAACAGGCAAGAGGAAAAGGCTTAATTCTCGCATTAATAGGGTTATGTACCCGGAAACATTCGCTGCTCTTCGGCGGGTCGTAACAGTGGAATGGAGTCAAGAAACAAAAAATAACTGCCCACACAGAAAGAGGGGACGTCACAAATCTGGATCTCATTACCTAGTCTGAACTGACGAAAGATAAAACTACTCATACACATGGAGCAGCGTCCCGCAAACGCGATTACTCCGTTTAACCTCCGGCTGCAAGAACACAACAGGCCGAATTTCCCCAGGTACAGCGCAACTGATGATTGCAGTCCCGGCATCACCACACTACCCGTTCCTCGGGCTAAAGCAACAAGTGCTGAGCGGCGGCTCATCTCAGGCGGTTGGCTGTGAAGGTCCTACAACCCGGACCGACCCGCCAGTTCGATTGAATTAACGGGACTCAAACATGCCCGCTCGGAAGGACCTCAAATACTCACCGGTGGGAACTTGATGTATTTGCCTCGCAGACAGCGATCCTACCCCCGCCTCCCCGCGACGATGCGCTTCAACTCAGAACGGAAAGCAGACCAAGACTGAGCATGCGCAATTTGAGCCCCCGCGTCTTCAGAGCCGGGGCGGGACTTTTGGAGGCGGAGCAAAGAGCATAGACCATAGACCATGGAGCACAGAGCTGTTAAATAATAATAATAATAATAATAATAATAATAATAATAATAATAATAATAATAATAATAATAATAATAATAATAATAATAATAATAATTCTACTCCCTATTTCATTTTGGTGGAAATATTAGAGAACCTTGTTTGCAGATTTGAATCCTCTGGAAGGAGGCTTCACTGAAGTGTACACATTTTGGAGACACACAGATCGATGGAAAGGCTTAATTCTCCCATAAATACGGTCGTACATCGGGAAACATTAAATGCACCGCAGCTCGTAACAGTGAAATGAGTCAAGAAAAAAAAATACCCACCCAGAACGAGAGGGCGTGACAGATCTGGATCTTATTGCCTTGACAGAACGGAAGAAAGATTAAAATGCACAACCATGAGAAACAAACCCGCAGATGTTGCAGATCTGCGCTAAAATGGGAAAATGGAGCGGGATGTAGTGACGGGCTGAAGGTCTCCCTCCTAAACTGGTGACTCTTCTCTTCGCCCCTCACACGCTGCATGACCCACCTGCCGCATTTTCCACATTATTTCATAATTACACCTCCGTTTCGTTCCCCTTTCTCCACTCTTGGGTCAACGATTTACGGGTTCGGCCCCCATACCAGACATCAATACAGTTTACACCCAGACCTGAAATGTGCAGGTTCTTTTCAAATCAGTTCAATGTTTACAAACACTAACTTCTATACGCATTCCCCCTGCCTCACTGGAGACTAAGAATGTAACATCACCAAGGGAGAAACAGCAGGAGGTGGCCATTCAGCCTATCGAACGATCATCAAGATGGCGGCTGCGCTCCCATCTCAGCCACATGTTTCTGCCCGATCCTCATTTCCTCGATTCCACACACCTGCCGACCTCAGTTTTACGCGAGGACGATCATGAATCTTTACTGCCTTCTCAGGTGGGGATTCACAAACATTCACCACCCTCGGAGACATTTCCCCCCATTTCAGTCCCGAACAATCCACACCATTTCTCATTGGTTCAACCGCTGCTGATGTTGTGCATTTCAATGCGTTCACTTATTCGTCCTCGGTTCTCTAAATTAAAGGCTTATCGTGCTTTATATCTATTTGCATGATGACCCGGCCTCTCCAGGGATCAGTCTGGTGATTCTTCATTCCATTCCCTATCACAGAAACACTCTAACCTCTGTGTTACTCCAGTATGAAATGAAAGCTTACAAAATTCTTGAGGAACTCGGCAGGTCAGGTAGCATCTGCAGAAAAGAGTCGGCAGACGACATTTCGACCGAGCCCCTTCTTCAGGACTGAGACGGAAGAGGGGAGAAGCCTAAATTAAAAGGTAGTGGGAGCGCAAAGAGGCCTTCTGGAAGGGAAAAAGGGAAGCCAGGTGGGTGGGAAGCTGCTGGAGAATAAAGAATCTTATAGGAGAGGAGGATGGACAATAAGAGAAAGCGACGGAGGAGGGGCCCAGAGAAAGTATTAAGATGTGTAAAGAAATAAAAGGACAGAATGTGGAATAGGGAAAGGGGGAGAGGCGAAAATCTTGATCACCGGAAGGAGAAATCGTTATTTCTCCTGTTGGGGTTACCTACTATATCCGGGGTTCCCGGTGTGGCCTCTTGCATGTCAGTGAACCACGACGTAAACTGGAGATCACTTCTCATTCCCATTCCGATATGTCAGTCCATGGCCTCCTCTATTGTCGTGATAAGGGTACACTCAGATTCGAGAAGAAACAACTTATATTCCGTTTGGGTAACCTTCAAGCTGGCACTATGAACATTGATGTCTCGAATTTCTGGTAATTGCCACCCCCTTCACCATTCCCCATTATCTGCCCATAACTTCCCTCTGGTGCTCCTCCCCCTTCGTTTTTATCCATCGTTTCTGCCCTCTCATAACAGATTCCCCCTTCTTCAGCCCTTTATTTCGTTCACCAATCAGCATTCCGGATCTTTGCTTCACCAATCGCCTGCGACCTTGTACTACGTCCTCCACTCCCACACCTTTTTTTTTCTTTGACTTCTCTCCTTCCATTACAGTCCTGAAGAATGGCCTCGGCCTGACCTGCTGAGTTTCTCCAACACACTGTGTGTTGTTTACAGAAAAGTTGCTAATTAAACATTCAGTTAAACTGACGCTTTTTGTCTATACAGCGGCCATATTCTTCCATTTTCCTCACATCAACCTGCCGATGTAAATGGCTCTTAAAGGCCACTAACGTATATGCATCTGCCATCAGCTAGTCTGCACATTCCAGCTACCCACCACTCTCTGTGTAAAAGAACTTGTCTCCCACATCTTGCATCTCTTCTAAAATAACCCCCATCTCACCTTAAATGCATGGTCTTTTGTATAAGTAATTTTAACTCGAGGAAAATGTATTTTCTCTGTACTCTATCTATGCCTCTCGTAATCCTATAATCCTTCTGGAAGTCTCACACCAGCCTGCAGGGCTCCAGAAAAACACAACCCAAGTTTGTCCAACCTCTCGTTATAACTCATGCCCCAGTATCCGGGCAATGCCCTGGTAAACCTCATCTGCATCCTCTCCTAAGCCTTGACATCCTTCCTAGAATGAGGCGACCAGAACTGTATGAAATAATCCAGTTGTGGCCTAATTCGTGTTTTATAAAGCTGCAACATATTTTCCTGTCTTTTTAACTCAATGCCTTGACGAATAAAGGCAAGCATTCCCGTTGCCGTCTTAACCACCCTATTAATCTGTGTAAACACGAGGAAATCTGCAGATGCTGGAAATTCAAACAACAACACACACAAAATGCTGGTAGAACACAACAGGCAAGGCAGCATCTATAGGGAGAAGCGCTGTCGACGTAGATGCTGCCTAGCCTGCTGTGTTCTATCAGCATTTTGTGTGTGTTGTTATTAATCTGTGTGGTCCCTTTCAGGGAACTGTGAACATGGATCCAAGATCCCTCTGTTTATTAACACTGTTCAGGGTCTGGCATTTAACAGCGTACTGTCTCTTTACAGTTGACCTACCGAGCTGCCAAGGTGATCATCACTAATCAAATCTCACTAAGATCTCTCAGGTCCTGTTGAATTTATTGCCAAGTGCACAAGTACGGGAAGGTACAGGTACAGAGAAACACTGACTTGTGGCAGCATCACAGGCAAGTACATTCAGATAACACACGGAACACAAATTATACAATTCTCTGTGCGTAACAATATAGAAATACAGGTTTTATGCTATTAACACTATATAAATATGATATTTATGTCATTAACAATGCGTAAGTACACATTTTATGTCAGGATCAACATAAAAATACACATTTTGTGTGAATAACAGCCTTGGAAATGTTGTATTTGGTCCTTCAGACAAATTGTTGACACAGTTTAGGAACAACTAGTCTCCAAGCACTTTAAGACCCACTGGGACGTCCTGCCGGCCGAAAAAGGGTCGGTTCATACCTTCCCTTTAATCACACAGACAACAGGAAAAGAAGAAAGCCACTCCGCTCCTATAGCCCATCCAATAAGAGCCCAGGCCGAAACATCCTTCCCCTCAACACCCCTGCTATCCACACTTTGCCCGGACCGTAGTCCCCACTTGCAGGTCAACAGTCTGCCGGCGTTTGCCCCCTAATATGGTGAACACCCTTTGCTCGCCACCACCGTGGGCTCAAACATTTCCACAGATGAGACCCTCCTGTCCCCACTGGGACAAACATCCTGACCGCCCCCTCTCTCACCATCATCCTTTCAATAAAATTCCCCCTCCCTCCTTCTTCGGCCAGGATCCCTCCCTCCCTCTCGCCACCCCGGGGAGCCGGAATCTCCGATGGGCCGAGCGGTCTCCTCCTACCTCTCAGGGATAAATCAGACTACGGCCGCAGGTGACGCCAAATAATTATCACTTTGCCCGGATCATGGGCCCCACCTGCAGGTCAACAGACTGCCGGTGTTTGCCCCCAGTGTGGTGAATCACTCTGCTCGACACCACTGTGGGCTCAGACATTTCCACAGCTGAGCCCCTCCTCTGCCCACCGGTACAAACATCCTGTCCGCCCTCTCTCACACCACCTTCATCCTTTCAATAAAATTCCCCTCTCCCTCCTTCTTCTGCCGACGGACGGAGCAGTCTCATCCTACCTCTCAGCCATACATTAGACTCTGGCCGCAGGAGACGTTTCACAAATACAAACAACTTACCTCGGAGGGAAATCGAAATCAATTTAAAAAACAGGTATCTACTTTAAGTTTTTTTTCCACTTTGGCGGTGAGTTTGGAGCGGGAACTGGCTGCAGTTCAGCCGGGTTAACGCCTTCTCAGCAGGTCTGCCTCCGCTACTCGGTGTAATCAGTGACTGACATCGCTTCACACCAATGGGAATAGCGTAGCTCATGAATCCTCTGTTCGCTGTGGGGAGAGAGGTTGGGGTTGGGAGGGGCACGTGAATAGTAGATCAGCCGTTAAACCAAACAGGCGGGAGCACTGCAACGCGCGTTTGCTGTAAGGTACTGCTCACGTGACGAAAGATCCCGGTGAGGAGAATCTATGAGCGATGTCAGGCACGTAGGGGCGCCGGTCTGATGTCACTCGTGGGAGAACGTTCCTTATTGGACTTTTCTTACGATTTCAGTGGGACAGCAACATTAATCACGGGTGTCATCACTGAATCCAGTGTTAGGTTATGTAAAGACCCATTTAATGTGCCCTGCAGTGCCGTGTTGCTGGTGCAGTGGGCAACATGTTGTTTGTCTCGAGTTCAGTCACAAAACCCCAAAGCTTGTGGGAAATCTTTCTCAAGATGATGTGGTTTGAGGTGGCTTCCGTCACTTAACGGTCTCGTATTCTGATAACCAACTGTTTTACTAATGCAAACCCGAATTGTCAGCGGGCTAGACACACAGTGTATTAGGCAATAGAAGACTTCTCGTCCCTGCAATATTTGTCTCCTGGGAAACTAAATTTTCTGACAATGTAGACCACAGGCACCCTTTCCTCTAAAAGACAGAGAATCAATCAGAAAGCTGATGGCTGAGAGGAATTATGTTTGATAGTTATCATAGTTCATAGTTCGCCCAGAGTTGGTTGGATGGTGTCGATTTGGCTATTGGGCGTCTCCCAGTGAAAGGACCGACAGATGAACCATCCGCATTGTCAGTTTCCAGCCGCTGGTGGCGCTGTAGTAACCTCCGGCGACGCCCAGGGTCGCTGCGGGAACCTCCGTCCGCTGTTGGCGCTGTAGTAACCTCCGGCGACGCGCAGGGGCGCTGCTTAAACCTCTGGCCGCTGCAGGAGCAGTGCCGATCCCAGGGTTTGCCGGTGGCTCTCCTGTTCGGGCCGCAAGTCTGATCTGGTCTGTGTAAATCGGGGGCCAGTTGCCCCCGTTGGAGCTTTGAGTCCGACCCCGGTCTGTGGGATCAGTTAGTTGTGGCTCTCAAAGCTGGGAGGAGGTTTGGGGTGAAGGTGATCTGTCTGTGTGTGCGGGGAGAGGTTATGGGTGGACGTGAGGGTGTGGAGTAAGTGATGGGAAAGATGTGGAGCAGTAGGCGCGGTGGTGGCGATGTTATTGGGAGAAAGTGGGATGATTGGACATTCCCATGACCCGGGAAGGGTGGACACGGGACAAATTCAGTTGTAAACAAGGGAGGATCTGGCCCATTGGATCAGACAGCTCACGAATCCCTTCAGGAAGCAGAAATGCTCTAGTCATAATAATTATTGTCTAATTTTGCTGTTAACACTGTGTCTGTTACAAAGCCCCAGAATCTGGGATATCTGTGTGTCATGGGCTGCGAGTGCAGATTGGCAAGTGGAAGGTGTAACTGTGACCTCTGCATCAGAGAACGACAGGAGTTTGTACATCCTCCTGTGAGATATAAATGTCCTTACAGTGGATTCAGATCTGATGGCATATTTGGAGTTTGCAAAGGGAAAGGGAAAAAGAAAGGGGCTGAGGAGAGAGAGATTTTACTGGTCAGCAGTGAAGGAGTACACGGGCTGTCTAATGTATCGATTGCGTTATTCTTTGAAGATTTCACAGATTGTGACTGAGCAAGGAGGCTTGTTGAGGAGGAGAGTGAGCTGGAAGGATACCCGGAGGTGAGCAGGTCAGGCACAGTATCAGGAGAGTGACAGAGATGTCATTTCCTGTGTCACGGGTACAGACAATCGTCTCAAGTGAGGAGTTTGTGTTGAGATGCTGCTTCCCTGGAGGTGGAGGAAAGAGGACACACCAACAGGTGGAACCAGCTGCGGGAAGACCTGGTTTGTCACGCCTGGCGATGAGCTGAATGTACCATAACTTTCCGACTGAATCAGAAAACCATTCGGAGGGTATCTGAAATGTCAGAAGCAGGGGAGATGTGATCACATGTGCAAAGGGCAGGGGTTGTGTCTCCATCAGACCCTCAGTGAGATGGTTCAAGTTACAAAGTGCAGGGATGAAAGCACAGTGTTTGGGGCCGGATTAAATCACTGATTTTGACACAGTGAGAGGGTTGTTTTCACTGTAAGAATGCAATGTTTGTGGAAGAAGGCACATGAACTTCATCAATTTCAGGCTGTTTAGCAGAGGTGGCCAATTTGTATTTCACCCTGAAACAATTATTCACAGTGGTGACAAAGGGGTGAAGTCTAGTTTATTTCAGGTTGGAGAGGGGTGTGGAGTTTGAAATCAATTCCTTGTGGTGCCACCATCGTTAATTTAGCATGTCCGGAGGGGTGGATCACACAGCCCGGAAACAGGCCTTTAGCCGGCCATACTTGTTCTGACCATCCACTCACTGTCTACACTCGTCCCATTTATCAGCACTTATAGACAATAGACAATAAGTGCAGAAGTAGACCATTCGGCCCTTCGAGCCTGCACCGCCATTTTGAGATCATGGCTGATCAAATCCTTATCAATACCAGGTTCCTGCCTTGTCCCCTTATCCCTTGATTCCCCTATCCATAAGATACCTATCTAGCTCCTTCTTGAAAGCATCCAGAGAATTGGCCTCCACTACCTTCCGAGGCAGTGCATTCCACACCTCCACAACTCTCTGGGAGAAGAAGTTTCCCCTTAACTCTGTCCCAAATGACCTACCCCTTATTCTCAATCCATGCCCTCTGGTACTGGACTCTCCCAGCATCTGGAACATATTTCCTGCCTCTATCTTGTCCAATCCCTTAATAATCTTATATGTTTCAATCAGATCCCCTCTCAATCTCCTTAATTCCAGCGTGTACAAGCCCAGTCTCTCTAACCTCTCTGCGTAAGACAGTCCAGACATCCCAGGAATTAACCTCGTGAATCTACGCTGCACTTCCTCTACAGCCAGGATGTCATTCCTTAACCCTGGAGACCAAAACTTGGTTCATAGCCGACTGTATCTCGGCAGTTTCAATGCTCATCCTCTTCGTAAATGTTGTGACGGGACCTGCCTCCACCACCACCTCGGGCAGTGTGTTTCAGATTTCTGAGTGAAACACCTCTTCCTCATATCCCTCTAAACCTCTTCATCCAGTGTCTAAATCTATGCCCTCTGACTTGTAACTCCACTGTCCCAGGATCCCGGCCTATATGGGCATCAGTGAGGTCTTTGATAAGGTTTAGCATGGAAAGTTTCTGTGGAAAGTCAGATCATGGGGTCCAGGGAGAGCTCGCTAGCTGGATGCAAAATTGGCTTGATGGTAGGAACCAGAGAGTGATGGTGGGATCTGTTTATTGGACTCGACGCCCGTGTCTAGTGGTGTTCCCCAGGGCTACACTCATTGCTGCTTTTCATCTATATCAATAATTTCGTTGAGAATGTACAGGGCATCTTTGCAGCAAGTAAGTTCTAAGAATTACTTGTATTCAGATAGTAAGTCTAGACACTCCTTGTTTCCATCTTGCAGTTGCTCTCCCCTTACCCCCTACAGCTGTGTCCACCCTCCCGCACCATCCCCCTTCACCACCCGCCATCAGTCTTCACACAGTCTTTAGGTTAAGGGTGAGTGGGGATATATTTTAGGGGAACCTGAAGGTGTCATAAGGAGGGCGTTGGGAGTGGACCCAAAAGCACGACACAGAAGCTGAATTACCAGGAACAGAACTAGTCATGAGAAGGAAGCAAGGAAACTGCGGAAGAAAGGACAACGGACATGAAACAGGCCCCGGACGAGAAAAGGATTCCAGGCCTGGGCTAGGACTTGACGAGGATACCAGAACCAGGACATGGAACTGGGAGCTAGGAGACTGGGTTTGGACTCCGGGCCAGAGTCTGGACAAAGACCCAGAACCTGGGTCTTGACTCGGGTTCGGACTCCAGATCAGGGCGAGGATATGTGACTGGACTGGACGTGAGACTCCTGGACAAGACAAGCGAACGCCAGCACAGGACCAGGGAACCCCAATACCGGGCTGGGCAAGGTACTCCTGGCCTGGGCGAGGCACATGGACAGGACGAGAGCATAAAGCCGTGGCTTGGACAAGACAAGGTGCGAGGACGTGGCTAGAAATGGAAGAGACCCCGAAGCCTTGACCTGGTCGAGGGAGAGACAGGAACATGGAACACCGAGCCGGGACCCCTCCTTGGATACAAGACGTAGGGCCGGGACTCATAACACAGAACGCTGCACATGACCAGGCAGTTCCCAACGCTAGGTGGCGGCAGAACAGTCGGACCTACCTAGAGGAGGCGTGGACACGGACAGACAGTTCCAAACAGGGCGAGACTCCAGACACAGGCAAGGCGATGCAAGGCTCCAGACAGAGGCGAGGCGAGGCAAGGCAAGGATCTAGGCAGAGGCGAGGCGAAGGAAGGCCAGGCTTCAGGCAGAGGCGAGGCTATGCTCCAGGAGGAAGGCGAAGGGAAGGGATACAGACAGGGGATCAGGACAGGACAATCCAGCAGCCAGAGGCTGAATCCTGAAGCTATTTATGAGGCTAGCCCGAATAAGATTCAGCTGCCTCAACAGAAACTGTGGAAACCCGGAAAACCTGGAATAAGGAACATGGACCGGACCGTGAATTGGAATGCGGTTTTCACGGACCGGGCAATGACAGAGGGGTGAGCTTCTTCACTCAGAGGTGGAATGAGCTGACATCGTATGTGGTAGTTGCAAATTTAATTTACAACATTTGTGAAGTTCTGATGAGTACAGAATGGGAGATGTACGGAGCGTTTTGATGCAGGCAGTTGGGGCAAAGCATAAACTACCATTTTGGCGTGGACTATATGGGCCAAAAGGCCTGTTTCTTTGTTTTGTTTGCTGTGACTCTAATAATATTCTGATTTGTAATTTCCACAGTCAGTGCTTTGCTGCTAGTGACTGAGCCCAGAAATTTTCAGAATGGGTGAAGAGGCTGCCCAGTGACTGTTCCTGTGCTCAAAGTCACTGGGACGTCCCATAACAGAGCAGGTACTGTCTTCTCCATTCTCTTTCACTCAGGCTGTCACTTAACACATTCCATGTCTTCAGGAAATCACAGAACTCACACAGAAGGGAACTCCGACAGAGGATTCCCCGCTCTTCCTCAGTCTGGTGATGGGGAAAGGCTCTCAGTCCTAGAAGGTGATGAGGGAGTCCATTGTAGAAATGTGGAATGGGTTTGCAAATACGGCCAAAATGCTGAAAGAAGTTCTGGAGATTTTGGTATGGTAAAACAACACAATGAACCGAAAATCACATTGATACATTGTAGACTGAACAATGTTATAGAACATAGACATAGAACATAGAATAATATCTATCTTCAGCCCACAATGTTTTTAGCTCTTTGAAAGTGGCCAAGTGGATCAGTAATCCGATGGCAAACTGAACTAATCTATTTTGTACACACAATGTCCGTACCCCTCTGCTTTCCTCACATTCACATGTCTATTGAAGGGGCTCTTAAATATCCAGATGTATCTGCCTCTACCAAATCCAAGGTGCTCATTTCAGGCACCAACAAATCTGTGTAAAAGAACTTGCCTTTCACACAGTCGTTGCCTTTCTCCTTTGAACTTACCCCCCTCTCACACTGAATGTATGCCCTCTGGTATTAGACATTTCAACCCCTCAAAAGAGATACTGTCTGCCTGCTTCATCTGCATTGCTCATAATCTTATAAACCTCTATCAGATTTTGCCTCAATCTCCACGGCTTCAGAGAAAACAAACCACGTTTGTCCCACCACACGCCCTCCATTCCGGGCAATAGTTTGTACCCTCTTCAACTCCTCGAGTCCATTCCTAGTATAGGGCAACCAGAGCTAACCAGATGCAGCCGAACTTCAGCTTGCGCCTCTTGAGGATTCTGAGGTGTGTTTTAGGATCATTAACCTGTTGTAGAAGCTATCATCCTTTCATCTTCAGCTTTTTTTTACAGACGGTGTGATGTTTGCTTCCAGAATTTGCTGGTATTTAATTGAATTCATTCTTGCCTCTACCAGTGAAATGTTCCACGTGCCACTGGCTGCAACACAAGCCCAAAGCATGATTGATCTACCCCCGTGCTTTACAGTTGGAGAGGTGCTTTTTTCATGAAATTCTGCACACTTTTCCCTCCAAACATACTTCTGCTCATTGTGGCTAGAACTTTCTATTTTAACTTCATCAGTGCACAGGACTTGTTTCCTAAATGCAATCAGGCTTGCTCAGATGTTCCTTTGCAAACTTCTAACGCTGAATTTTGTGGTGAGGACGCAGGAAAGGTTTTCTTCCGATGACTCTTCCATGAAGGTCATATTTGTGCAGGTGTCGCTGCGTAGAAGAATAATGCACCGCCACTCCATAGTCTACTAAATGTTAAATGTATAACCATATAACATTTACAGCACCAAAACAGGCTATCTTGGCCCTTCTGGATTGTGCCGAACGCTTACTCTCACCTAATCCCACCGACCTACACTCAGTCCATAACCCTCCATTCCTTTCCCGTCCATACACCTATCCAATTTTTTTTTTAATGACAATATCGAAACTGCCTCTCCCACTTCCACTGGAAGCTCGTTCCACACAGCCACTACTCTCTGAGTAAAGAAGTTCCCCCTCGTGTTACCCCTAAACTTTTGCCCCCTAACTCTCAACTCATGCCCTCTTTTTGAATCTCCACTACTCTCAATGGAAAAAGCCAATCCACGTCAACTCTATCTGTCCCCCTCATAATTTTAAATACCTCTATCGAGTCCCCCTTCAACCTTCTACGCTCCAAAGAATAAAGACCTAACTTGTTCAACCTTTCCCTATAACTTAGGTGCTGAAACCTAGCTAACATTCTAGTAAATCTCCTCTGTACTGTCTCTATTTTGTTGATATTTTTCCTATAATTCGGTGACCAGAACTTCTTCTTGAAGGTCTTTTTCTGTCAAACGGGGGTCCTGATTTGTCTTTCTAGCAATCCTACGAGCAGATCTCTCGGAAAGTTTTCTTCGTCTTCCAGACCTCAACTTGACCTCCACTGTTCCTGCAACTGCCATTTCTTAATTATATCAAGAACTGAGGAAAACACTTTGCTATCTTCTAATACCCTTCTCTTGCTTTGTGGGCATCGTTTGTTTTAACTTTCAGAGTGCTAGGCAGCTGCTTAGAGGAGCCCATGGCTGCTGATTTTTGGGACAAGTAATGAGCAGTCAGAGTATTTATAAATCACAAAGTACACTGCAGATGCTGTGGTCAAATCAAGACTTACAAAAAAGCTGGATCTTGCTTTTTTTGTACGTCAGGGTATTTATAAAGCTTTGGAATTGGCATCACCTGGCCTTTCATAACGATGCTTGTGAACATACCATAGCTCTAACAAGCAAATTAAGGTCTGAGAACTTGGTAAAAGTTATCTGAGAGCTCAGATCTCTTGTGGTGCCCACATGGTGCTCCTTTCCTTTTTTTCATATTAAAATTGTAGAAAACAAAAATAATACACCAATCTTGTTTAAAATATTGAAAAGAATGTTTCAGCTTTAACTTTATTTTCTAAAGTTCATTTTCTACTCACTTAACTATTCACAGTAATAGAAGTGTTGACCAGGGGTGCCCAACCTTTTGCGTGCCTCTGTAACAGACATTGAAGTCAAATACCTAAACGATGCGAACACTAATTCCGATGGTTTAAGGTATGAACTATCCGATGTAATATAACTAAAGGATTCTGGACAAGGGTGGAGCTCTTAAGGAGGCACTGGTGGCAGAGTAATGGGCAGCGCAGACTAAACCTGGTCAGCTCTTTCGGCAATAGTCATGAAAAATAAAGGAGATATGTGTCGTATATTGGCTGCTGGGATCAAGCCATTTCCTTGTGGAACATAAGGGACTGAAAATTAATACTTGGCCATAATATACTCCTTGCAGAAAAGATAAAAGAGAAACTGAAACAATTTATTTTAGATCTGTTGGTGGAAGGAATAGACAATGTTAGCGTTATCCGTGATCAATTTTCAGAGCCACATGAAATGTTCGAACTGTTAAGTGATTTTATCAATATTTTCTCCTCAGATGGATATAGTTTGTGAGCTTACTGTAGGGGACTATGCTATCTGAAACATATCGGTATTAGAAAGGTCGAATTTTTGGAATTATTAATGATTGCACTCATCTCATGGTTATCTCAATTCTAAGCTATTAACAAGAGAAAAGATTGCTCTGCCCTTCGGGGTGATATATGAGCCCTACATATCGGTAATGTATTCGGGAGATAGCTATTGTGTCGTTATGTACGAAAACCGGAAATAAGACAGTGGGCTGCTGGCAGATAACGTTTACAACAGTGGCGGGTCAGCTAACCGATACGATTCAGATGGGTAGGATGTACTTGCAAAGACAAACAGTGTCTCCGACAGGGGATCTAGAGAAGGGTTTTCAATTTGCCGGAGTGGCCTAAGAAGTGACCGGTGGAATACAGAATCTGGAGCTGTGGGGTATGGACTTTGGAAGGAGGAAATGCGCAGGAAAAAAAGTTTCTAAATGGGGAGAGAACTCATAAATAAGAGATTCATTTGTACTAAAGTGTTAGTTCTGGATATCATGAAGTCTATCTCGCGGGTTAATTCGGTAGTAAATAAAGGGAATGCTGCATTGACATTCATTTGCAGAGAGCTAGAACTTGATGCCGCAGATGACCGAGAGGTCAAAAGCCATTGTGACTTGATAAGGAAACGGTTGATTGGTGATGGGGAAACGATTTCTGGAGGAAGGAGGGGGTTTACGGTTGAGAAACAGATCCCCTAAGAAAGAAAGGCAGAAAAGCTCCATATAATGAATGACCCAATTATGCTTGTGTATGCTGTGGATAATGGTCGTATCCCATGTCATTTGCCATCCGAGTTCACCATCGGATCTTCGCCCAAATCCTTAACAAAGCGCCTATCGACGACCTCTGCCACGCTGCGTTGATTAAGGTTCTTTGTAACATCCTCCACCTAAAGAAAACACCAAGGTTCCTTCCTCACAAGGGCATGGAAGCCATATTTGGAAATAGCCTTTCTTCAGAGGATAATTCGAAGCTGTGCTGGTACAGTCATCACAATTTTATACCGACTCATTGGACACAGGTGCAGTCACAGTTGAAGTTAAGACCTCTGTACACACCCATGATGTCTGCTCATATGGTGTTGAAGGATGTGCCTATGTCGGATGCAATCGGCTAAATCTCTTTGCGACGCTGCCTTCTCACTCTGAGCATGGACCAGGCCCGATCTCATCTCCGGTGCGCTCGGAGTGAATTTAGTCCGGTGTCCTTGTGATAGCAAGGCGCCCGTTTACTCTCCTTCACGGAGAGGCAGAGGCTACGTAGGTTACTTGACCGATGAGCATTTACAATGGGATGCGAGATTCATTATCGAAATGTAACGAGAATGGGAAAGGTGAAAAGAAAATGTGTTTGTAGGAGTTTAGTAATTGGTAGGAGGTGGAGGGCAGTGTCTGTGGGTACCAAACAGTCTGTTCTTGTGCCGAGACTCTCTCTGGCTCTAAACCATGATTATTGTCCCCACTGCCACGTTCTCTGATGTAGTGTCAAGCTAGAAAACACTGAGGCCGCCTGTGAGAAGAATTCAGATTTTTAGTTTATTAATGAGTAGAATAATTGACAAGTGCGGATATTTTACTGCATTGATGAACTCGTTTCTGAACTTGGACTGAGTCACCACATAAATAAAAGCGTTTGTACAGCAACTTAATATCATCAGCATCTCTCCAGAGTGTGCAAATATGTATTCAGAATCGTTGTAATTATTTTGATCCAATCCGGAAATGATGTAATAAAGGAATTCGGCAACTTTTACCGACCACAGGATGATGAAGCTTCCGGAGATAGTGAGAAGTAAGATCACAGACCTCCTCCTGCTCTCCATCTCCGGGTCTCTGCATTCCGCCGCCTTGCTTTGACTCCTCAGCCCCTTACGGACGCGACTAGTCGCTAAAATGTGCTTGACTGTCAGACCATTAAACAGGAGTATTAACACGAACGGGAGTAATGGCGTTAGAACGGTAGATAGCCAGTTATATCCCACCCACCCGGGATCCGTATAATAGCCTGGCTTTATGATACAGTCCCAGGGTATATTTTCAGTCACTTGCACAGGACGGTATCTGAAGAAGTAGGGCACATTTTTAAAACAGAGCAGAAGGCCGGTTGTAGACAGAATCAGACCCGCAGTTTTCCCGGTGCAATATTTTGGTTTCAGTTTCTGGCGACAGATGGCGACAAACCGATCAAACGTAAATGTGACAGTGAACCAGACAGAACTTTCTGTGGCTGCAAATCCAACGGCAGAGATCAGACTGCATACGGGGGTGATGTCCAGGAAAGTCCCGGGGAAAAAATAATAACTGACCCGCCACAGTATGACATCAAAGATGATGGTTAGTAGATCCGCCGTTGCCATGACTACCAAGTAGCGAGTGGTGCAGGCGGAGAGTCCGCACCTTCCCCGGCACAGAGTCTGAATCGCCACTAAATTCACTGGGGGAACAGCAGAAAGAATGAATGAATTGCTCCATGCGTCTCGGGGCAGAGATAAGCTGCAGATTAAGAATAATCAAAGTTTCCCTGCAGCTCATTTCTTGAGGTTTAAAAGGTTGTAAGCGGGGATCGCAGATGACTCTCACACGGCTGCATACTGGGTACTCGGACACGGTACTCGGCACAGGAAGAGAAGGAGTTTGGGAAGGAGGAATTTCCAACTGATCTCTGAAGGACCTGCAACTACCAGTTATCAACTGAAGCATAACCTGGATAACTCAACACCGTTCCCAACAATGGTGATTGCAGCGATCCTGTTACTTATGTTCTGCCATTTCCCCCCACATAGCGAATACCCCTTCCCGTGACTCTGTCCATTTATAATGCTCAAAGTTCCAAGCATCATACTTCCCTTTTGCAGACTTCCGCTGTTCGAATGTCTTCCTCGACTCCCGTTTGTTTCCCGCCCTCGTCGTTTTACACTCTGCAACCACTCTTGACCCAGGTCCCTTCACACGATGTCAAGGCGTCTGATCTGAATCTTCCCATGAGCGTCTTCCTTTTACACTTTGGCTGACCTGCTGAACGTTTCAGATATTTCGCACGTCAGTGCTTAAACCTTTCAATTCCACAACGTCTGCCTCTTTTAAGGGTTGCTCCAAATTACTGCAGCATTAATCTAAATGCTTCGGTGCTTATTTTTCCAGAGCAGAGTATCGTATGAACCTCACCCCGTCTAAGGTTCACCGCTATGTTGGCTCTGAACTCTCTCTTCACTCTCATAGATAATAGGGTGCGGAGGCAAACGCTGGTACACTGAAACGCACGCAGACACTTACCTGAATTTTCGAAACTCCTGATTGTTCGGAAACTGACTCCCAAATGATGTCTAACGCTCTCTCCTGAACCTCACCGGCGATCCGCCTCCCGCATTCCCTTCAAACTTGCAGCAGTTTCTTCAAACGCAGCGCCAGACCTTGAAATTTGAATTCAAAGCATGTTGCGCTATCGGTCATCGTAAAGGTGCCGAGCCCGCAGGGTTATCGGAATTTACCTTGATAGCGGCTTTGCATTGATAAACCAGAACTGGCTGCCGTGAATCCACAAAATGAATCTATTTCCCAGGTTCTTCCTCTCTACATCTGTTTCAACTGCCCGTTTATTTTGGCTGGGGACACGGATTAAACTGCACGGCAACTTCTGAACGAATACGAGTTCTGTCACAATGCCTGCACCGCACTCACTGATACACCGGCATCACAACGCTGTCGGTAACTGAACGAGTCCAAACACCGCGCACACAGAAAACCTCGGTCCTTACCGGGCACACCAATGACAGCAATGACCATCAAATATATCTTCCTTGCTCGGTAAAATGTTTCAAGCATGTTGTGTGATATTCAGCCTGTCTTCCCCCTGCCCGCGATCTCGCTGAAGAAACTCTGAGCTGATGAATCTCCACGGTCATTCATTTATACTCGCTCCAGCAAACCGAATATTCGATACTACACAAGGCTGACGTGTCTTCGAACAGCTGGAGTAAAAATAAACATGATGTAATTTAACTAAAATCCCAATTGTGATGAGGTATGGATAGTCTGACTAGAAATTGCAAAATCTCAAAGACGAGGAAATGACGATTGGAGAAGTCAGTGAATGTTGTTGTGAAACACTCTCAGGCTGACACTTCGGTGTCACGGTCGTTATTGTTGATCATGTCCATTCCTTGGCTGTATGGCCTTTGCCTTTGACTTTATCATTAAAGATCAATGTTACGCTGTGATTGGGCTGTTCTGCTGGACTCTGGAAATTGTATCGTTTATAGAGCTTCCAACATAAATATATTTAAAAAACCTGTTGGTTGTACGTTCCTCTAATATCCTGAAGAACTTTATTCTAGCATAGCATTCCGACTTACGAAGATACCGAACGCATAGAAACCTTTGATCAATTTAATTTACGCTTTGTCGAGCACCTCAGCTCTGTCCACTAAAAGCGGAATTTCCTGGTCACCAACCATTTTAATTCTAGTCTAGTTCACCCTCCGATATGTTGGTTCATGGCCTCATCTTCTGCCATTATGAGCCTGCTGTCAAGCTGGACAAGCAAGGCCTCGTATTCCGACAAGGTAACCTATGATAAACACTGAAATTTCTATTCTCTATTATTTCCGTTTCGCCCTTCCCTCTTCTCCATCTTTGTACCTTTGCCTATTACCTCTTCTCCTCACCTGCCTATCACCTCCTCCTGGCGCTCTCCTCCTTTCCTTTCTTCCACTATTCACACCAGTTTATCAGATCCCTTCTTCTCCATACCCTAACCCTTTCCACTTATCAACTCCAGGCCTCTTAGAGCACAGAACATGCAACATAGAAATATACAGCATATTACCGGCCCTTCGGCCAACAATGATGTTCCGACCATGTAAACTAGAAACTGTCGAGTATTTCTCCAGCTTTTTTCCTACGCTCGTGTACCTCTCTAAGAGGCTCTTAAGAGACACTGTTGTATCTGTCTCCACCACTGTCGTTAGCGGTGTATTTCACACACCCCCCACTCTCTGTGTGAAATGACTTCCCATCGGTGCCTATCTTCAAGCATCTTAAAGCTATGTCCCCTCGTGTTGGCCAATTCATCACAGGGAAAAAAGCCTTTGGCTATCCACACGATCAATGTCCTTCATCGTCTTATACACACCTATCAGGTCACCTCTCATCCGCCGTCGCTCCAAGGATAAAGGCCAAGTTCACTCTACCCTTTCTCTATCGCACGCTCTCTAATCCAGGCAACATCCTTTTACATCTCTTCTGTACTCTCTTTGCAGCATCTACATCCTTCCTCCAGTGAGGTGACCAAAACTGAACACAGTACTCCAAGTGGAGTCTGACCAAGATTTAGCTGTAATATCACCTTACGGCTGTTGAACTCTATCCCACTGTTGATGAATGCCACAACGATGCATTCATAACAACACTGTCAACCTGCGCTGCAGCTTTGAGTGTCTGATGGACTCACACCCCAAGATCACCCAGATCCTCCACACTGCCAAGTGTCTTACCATTACTATTATATTCTGTCTTCAGATTTGACCTACCAATATGAACCACTTCACGCTTATCTGGGTTGAGGTCGACCTGCCACTTCTCAGTCCAAATCTGCATTCTATCGATGTCCTGTTTTAACCTCAGACAACCCTCCTGACTATCCACAGCCTTTGTGTCACCAACAAACTTACTAACCCATCTTTCCACTTCTTCATCCCAAGCATTGATAAAAATCACAAAGGGGAGGGGTTCCAGAGCAGATCGCTGTGTAACACCACAGGTCATCGACCTCCATGCAGAATACGAACCAGCTATAACCACCCTTTGCAAGCCAATTATGGATCCACAAAGCAAGGTCTCACTGGATCTCATGCTTCCTTATTTTTTGAAGGGGGCTTTTATGGGGTTCCTTTTCAGATGCCTTACTGAAATCCATATACACTACATCCACTGCTCTACCTTCATCAATGTATCTTGTTACTTCCTCAAAGAATTCAATCAGGCTCGTAAGGCACGATCTGCCCTCGACAAGGTTATGCTGGTTAAGCCTCTCCAAATGCTCACAATTCCTGCCTGTCAGGATCTTCTCCAACAACCTGACCACCACCGAAGTCAGATTCGCTGCTCTATAATTTCCTGAGTTATCTCTGCTCTCTTTCTTAAACAAGGAAAGTCTCCAATCCTCCAGTACGTCTCCCATCTCTATTGATGACGCAATCATCATGGTAATAGGGTCAGCAATCTCCTCGCTTCCCACAATAGCCTGGGTTATATTTCATCAGGTCCGGGTGACATAATTAACTTAATACTTTTCAAAAGCTCTAGCCCATCAACTTTCTTAATGACTATATGCTAAAGTGTTTCTGTCCGCTTTTAAGTCATCCCCACAATTGGCAAGGTTTTTTTTCCCCCGGAGAATACGGAAGCAAAGTATTCACTAAGTACTTCCGCTACCTCCTCCGCCCCCATGCATAGGTGTCCACTCGTATCGCCCTCCCACCCCCGCCCCACCCATGTAATTCATCTACGAGCTTCTAGCTTTTCGCCCTCCTCGTCCTACCCCGATCTTCTTTTTCTGGCATTTTCTACTTTCCTTTTCAGTTCTGATGAAGGGTTTCGGCCGGAGCCATCAACTGTTTATTCATTGCTATTGACGTTGCCTGACCTGCTGAGAATCGGAAGTGAGTCTCCACTCCCAATACAAACGGGTTAATGCCGCGTCTTAAACTTCCCATCCCATTACCCAGCCAGTAATATCCCCAGTCTAATTTCAACATCGCCTTTCGCCACCCAACGATTACTACACTATTATTACAACACCATTCTGTTCTCCCTCCACACTGCGATTAACGTATCCGGTCCCCTAACATCTACTCCCTCCATGCACCTATTAATCCGCCAATGAGTATAATTACACTCAACTTCTCTTAGAAAACCCTTTAGTTTCGCTGTCTAATGTCACACTTCCTTCTCTCCGTACACACATTAATACCACGCATAATGTCACTTCCTCGCACCAGGCACGCATTAATACTGAACCGAACTAATGGGTTTACAAACTCTGCTTCATCCACTTACCCTTGTATTGTATAACTAGTGTAATCTCACATGGCTACTCCACACAGCCCTTAATAATGTACCCAGTAACATTCCTCTCCCCCCCCCCCCCCACCATCCTCCTTCAACTCCCCTACTAACATTCCACTGTCTAATCACACTCTGGACTTCAGCCACACGCTCAGTAGTAGCACAGCCTGTATAACCGCTCTTTGCTCTGAATCGGGGAACAACGAAATGGCAGATGACTCCAGATAATTCAAACGTTCCCCACCGTGAAGGGCACCACCAGTGTGCCAGTCATCCGAGACTACAGTAGACACAAGTGACTGCAGTTGCTATTACTGAGCAGTAGGTGTTTGGAAGGCTGAAAGATATGAAGTTCGTTAGACGAGATCACAGTGCTCTGAAAGGGGTAGCTGAGAGACTGTGGAGGCATTAGCGCTGAACTTTCAATAATCACTGGATTTTGAAAAGAGTCTGGATGAGCAGGAAATATCAATGTCAGTCCACTCCACTTCCTTATAAGGGGTGTAGGCAAAATACAGGTCAGGTAGCCTGATCTCAGTGACTGGAAACATGTAGTTCTCCATTATTACGGATGAGGTTCCGGGTACAGGGAAACATGTGATAACATAGGCCGATTCTTATCATGGCCTTCTGAAGGGAAAATAAGGCCTGATAAACCTGTTAGAAGGTTTTGAGAAAAACAGCAGACAGAAAAGACAGAGGAGGTTCAATGCATATTATCCAGTTTGATTTTCCGAAGGCCTCTGACAAGATGGAGCATCGGAAACTGCTGAACCAGATACTACACTTTGGTTATGTAAGATGGATGCCTTGCTGGATAGATGAATGGCAGGAAGCAAGGTAGGAATTAAATGGAGCTTTCATGGTTGCTGCCGGTGATGACTGGTGTTCCACAGGGGTCGTTGTTGGGACAGCCTGTATTTACTTTATATAGCAGTGATTTAGTTGACGGAAATTATAGCCTTGTGGTCCGTATTGCAGGCAATACACAGTCAGGTGGAGTGATTGCGATTGTTGAGGAAGTAGCGTTTTAGCATTGATTTGGAGATTGGGCAAAGAAGTGACAGATGGAATATAACTTCGGGAACTGTTTTGTCCTGCAATTTGGTGGAAGGAATACAATCGTAGACTATTTTCTAAATAAGAAACAAATCCAGATATTGGAGGTGCAAAGGATTTCGGAATCGTTGTACAGGGTTTCCTAAATTTAACGTGCAGGTTGTGTCCGTGGGAATGAAGGTAAATGCACTGTCAGCATTCATTTCCAGAGTACCAGAATACAAACTCAAGTGTGTAATGCAAAGGGATTACATAACTTGGAGCATTGGGGCTCATCCCTAGGAAACGGTGTGCTATCATTGGAGAAGTTGTCGTGGAAGTTTACGAGAATGATCCCTGGTATGGAAGTGTTAACGTATGAGATGAGTCTGGTGGCTCTCGGCCTATACTCGCCAAGTCAGAAGAATCTCTTTGAAACCTATCCAACATTGAACAAGCTCGACAGAGTGGACGTTCTCTGCAATGCAACCCGGAATAAAATGTCATCCCTTTCAGACAGCATGAGGGGGAATCTCTTCAGCAAAATGATGATGAATCGCGGACTTCATTGCCAGATACATCTGTCGAGACCATGTTAGTGAGGATATCTAAATCGTATTTTCATATCTTATGGACTAGTAGGGTGTCAAAAGTTACAGGTAGAAAGTAGGAGACTTTTTATTACTTAGAGATATAGTGCACAACCCACCCATTTCTCACTAGCCGGATCGCGGTCTCTAAGTACGGAATGTTTCAATACTGCTTCTTTGTTGATGACCTTATGGTCTTCTTGACCAAGTAATTCCTAGAGCAAGCCCAGCCCTCATCTCCCTGTCTCTTTTGCTTTCCCAATGTTTCTCTTCTGCCAAACAAACAACATTCCGCCACTGTCTTCCCACATTCCATTGTCCCGATCTACCCTCCCCACTTCCTTTATCCACATTCCTGTCCATTCACATCCCATTGTTTTCAGCCTTTGGTCGCACCCAGCTGCATCGCTATAAGTCTCTGATGCTACCTACACCCAAAATCCCCCGCCTTCCTCAACGCTTCTCACCTGCCAGAGCGTTCTCCACCTTTTCATACCGATCCTTTAACTTTCAGTCTAATGAAGGGCTTCCACCCAAAATCTCCGCTGCCCATTTCCCTCCATGGTTGCCGCCTGATCCGCTGACTGCCATCAGTAGCTGGATTATTGCCCCCAGCGCTGGAGATCTAAAATGTTTAGAGGACTATCGAACGCATTTTATTAACAGGAACCTACTCGTTTACGTCTGTTTCCATGCATTTTTCTTTCAGTGGGATTAAGATTTATCCAGTGAGCGTAATACATTTGAAAGGAAAGCACGAACGGAACAAGGCACTTTTTCAAATGAATGACGGCACAAGACAGGCGCGTTTTAAGGCAGCGACAGCCCGAGATGATGGACACACTGAGAGAGGGAACTGAGGTCCGATGATTCCGGGGATTCGTTATACCCAGAATTAACTCCTGCCCGAGCAAATACAATGGCATGCTGGCATTTGTTTACCGCTGTAACAGGCTCTTCAGTCGATATAGCACATAGACAGCAGCAAATCATAGTTCAGGCTGTTGTTTATCGATTATAGTTCGGCATTATCCCGTCGGTACTAATCAATCAGCCCCTGTAGCACCACGTGTAACTGGATCCTTGACGTCATTGTTGAGAGCCCACCGTCAGTGCAGTTCAGCAGTGACATCTCCTCGCTGACATTCAATGCAGGGGCTCCTCAAATGCGCATGCCCAGCCCACTGCTCCTTTCTGTCAACACTCGTGATTGCACAACTCGCGATTGCATGGCTCTGCACAACTGAAGCACAATATGTGCAACAGAAGTTGGCACCTCTCATGCTAAAACATCAGATGGCGAGGGAGAGGTGTACAGGAGTGAGATAGATCAGCAGGGTGGACGTTGTCACAACAATAGCCTCCTTTTCAAGGTCAGCAGGGCCGAGACATTTATTCTGGACTTCAGGAATCAGGAAAGCGAGAGAATACACCTATCCTCATCTATCCTCATGGATAGATCCATGGCAGAGGATCTATCTGGGTCCACCAATCTGATGATGTGAGCACGAGGAAGGCACGCCAGCAGCTCTACATCCCGACTTCATTAGCAGCCGGAGAAGATTTGGCCAGTCACCAAAATTCTCTTGCAAATTCTCTAAGATCTATGGCAGGATGCGTTCACACTGCCCTCGTCACATCTTGAAATGGTGTCTGTAAATGACAGGATCGCAAGTGTTTACCCTGTTTCGGGACGGGTATAATATTCTCCACCATTAATGCTATCTTTAGGAGACTGCCTGAAGTAGAGAGCATCCATCAGTAAGGAGTTTCGCCACACAACACACGATCTCTTCACGTTACTGCCATCGGAAAGGAGTCAGAGATCGACATTCATGTTTCTAAGAACTTTATTCCCATCCACCGTCAGACTTCTGAATGGCCCGGGAACGCATGCACATGAGCTTGATATTCAGCTTTTCAACTATGTATTTGTTTTGGGAACTTATGATAACCTTCTGTTTTTCTGTACACTGTTGCTGCAAAAAAAGTGGCGGCATACATATGTCAACATTAATAAACCTGATTGTAACACTCACTGAATGTTACAGTGATCATGGGGACTTGGATATGCGGGTAGTTGGGAAAATCAGGTCGGGATAGGACTGCAAGCCCGGGAATGTGTCCGATGTTCAGGAGATAGCTTGTTGTAGAGATCACTGAGAGAGAGGAAATTGTGGATTTGGTGTTCAGAGGCGGCGCGGCACGGCAGCGGCGGCCTTTCAGACCTGGTGTTATTTTAATTTAATTTTCTAATTTAAGTTTGATACAACACTTTTGATCAGGGCGCATGGATAACAGAGCGACTATCTACCATCGCCAGATACTACTACAATCGGCCAAAAAACAGACCTTCACAAAGATCTGCTGGCTGAATTAAGTGACCTCGGCTTGCTGAGGGGAACGGGCCTACAATCCTCGGACTCGCCTGATGCTGGTAGCCGGAGATGGAGACGTCGTAAGCGATGTGTAAGGAAGCGGAAGCGAGGCAAGCGGGCAGGGGTCCGTGTCAGACAAAAAGCAAACCCTAGCCGGCCGGCTCTCCCGTCCATTCTGCTCTCCAGTGTCCGCTCCCTGGACTACATCCGACTACAACGAAATACTCGGCGGGAGTACCGAGTGTGCTGTGCGTACGTCTTTATAGAAACATGGCTCACTGAGGGAATTTTGAACGCTGCCATTCAGTTAGATGGGCTCGCCTTGTTTCGAGCAGACAGGGATGCAGCTCTCTTCGCTGAGACTCGCGGTGGTGGTGTGTGTATTTACATCAACATGGATTGTGTAAGAACTCTGTGCTGGTTTCCAGACACTGCTCCTCTCTAGTGCAGTTTGTGGCTGTTAGATGCGGACCATTTTATTCGCCACGGGAATTCAACTCTGTTCTTATATTCGGTGCGTACATCCCCCCCCCCCCCCTTCCCCCCAAGCGCTAATGCTAAGGAAGCGCTCTGTGAACTGTACGGTGCTATTGGCGAACTGCAGAACGCCCACCCTGATGGACTGTATATTGTCGCCGGTGACTTTAACCACACGAATCTTAAGTCAGTGCTCCCCAATTACCATCAGTATGTGAACTTTGCAACGGGGGTGGGGGGGGGAAGAACGCGTTGAAACTGGTTTATATAAACATCCCCGACGCGTACTGCGCAGAGCCTCGACCCCACCTCGATTACTCAGACCACATCTCTGTTATGCTAATCCCAGCATACAGACCGCTCGTCATGCGCTCCAGACCAGTTCAGAAGCAGGTGAAAACCTGGCCAGCAGGAGCCAGCTCTGCTCTCCAAGACTGCTTTGAGCACACTGACTGGCACATGTTCAGGGAGGCTGCAACTGATGGCGACTCTACCAGCATAAAGGAGTACACAGCATCAGTGACCAGCTACATCAGCAAGTGTATTGATGATGTCACTCTGCCCAATACCGTCACTGTACGCGGTAAATAGAAGCCTGGATGACCGTGGAGGTCCGTGCGCTGCTGAGGACCCGTGACTCCGCATTCAGAGAACGCGACAAGGCAGCCCTACCAGCAGCGAGGGCTAAACTGTCGCGGGTCATCAGAGGGGCCAAGCGTGCACACGCCAGCGAATCCACAGCCACTTCCAGGACAGCGGCGACAGGATGTTAGTTTGAAAGGAAAGGCTAAACTTTTGAGATTAGCCATGGTTTTCAAGGGATATTGGCAACTTGGTTCGGAAAAAGAGAGATATCTACAATAAATGTAGGTAGCATGGAGTAATTGAGGTGCTCGATATAAAGAATGTAAAAAGAATCTTAAGAAATAAATTAGAAAAGCTAAAAGAAGATACGAGGTTGCTTTGGCAAGTAAGGTGAAAATAAATCCGAAGGGTTTCTACAGTTATATTAATAGCAAAAGGATAGTGAGGGATGAAATTTGTCCCTTAGAGAATCAAAGTGGACAGCTATGAGTGGAGCCGAAAGAGATGGGGGAGATTTTGAACAATTTCTTTTCTTCTGAATTCACTAAGGAGAAGGGTATTGAAATGCGTCAGGTAAGGGAAACAACTAGGGAAGTTATGGAAACTATGATGATTAAGGAAGAGAAAGTTCTGGCGCTTTTAAAGAATATAAAAGTGGACAAGTCTCCATATCCTGACAGGATATTCCCTAGGACCTTGAGGGAAGTTAGTGTAAGAATAGCAGGGGCTCCGACAGAAATATTTCAAATGTCATTAGAAACGGGGATGGTGCCGGAGGATTTGCGTATTGCTCACGTGGTTCCATTGTTTAAAAGGGTTTCTAAGTGTAAACCTAGCAATTATCGGCCTATAAGTTTGACGTCAGTGGTGGGTAAATTAATGGAATGTATTCTTAGAGATGGTATATATAATTAGCTGGATAGACAGGGTCTAATTGGGAACAGTCAATATGGATTTGTGCGGGAAAGGTCATGTTTGACAAATCTTATTGATTTTTAAAGAGGTTACTATGAAGGTTGTTGATGGTAAAGCAGTAGATGTTGTCTATATGGACTTCAGTGAGGCCTTTGACACGGTTCCACACGGAAGGTTAGTTAGGAAGGTTCAATCGTCAGGTATTAATATTGAATAGTAAAATGGATTCAACAGTGGCTGGATGGGAGATGCCAGAGAGTAGTGGTGGATAACTGTTTGTCAGGTTGGAGGCCGGTGACTAGTGGTGTGCCTCAGGGATCATTACTGAGTCCAATGTTGTTTGTCATATACATTAATGATCTGGATGATGGGGCGGTAAATTGGATTAGAAAGTATGCAGATGATACTAAGATAGGTGGCGTTGTGGATAATGAAGTAGGTTTTCAAAGCTTGCAGAGGGATTTAGGCCTGTTAGAAGAGTTGGCTGAACGATGGCAGATGGAGTTTAATGCTGACAAGTGTGAGTTGCTACATTTTGGTAGGAATAATCAAAATAGGACATACATGGTAAATGGTAGGGCATTGAAGAATGCAGTAGAACAGAGTGATCTAGGAATAATTGTACATAGTTCCCTGAAGGTGGAATCTCATGTGGATAGGGTGGTGAAGAAAGCTTTTGGTATGCTGGCCTTTACAACGCAGAGCATTGACTATAGGATGTAATATTAAAATTGTACAAGGCATTGGTGAGGGCAAATTTGAAGTATTATGTACAGTTCTTGTAATCAAATTATAGGAAAGCTGTCAACAAAATAGAGCGAGTACAGAGGAGATTTACTAGAATGTTACTTGGGTTTCACCACATAAGTTACAGCGAAAGGTTAAACAAGTTAGGTCTTTATTCTTTGGAGCGTAGAAGGTTGTGAGGGGACTTGATAGAGGTATTTAAAATTACGAGGGGGATAGATAGAGGTGAAGTGGATAGGCTTTTTCCATTGATAGTAGGGGAGATTCAAACAAGAAGACATGAGTTGAGTGTTAAGGGGCTTAAGGATAACACGAGGGGGAATTTCTTTACTCAGAGAGTGGTAGCTGTGTGGAACGAGCTTCCAGTAGAAGTGGTAGAGACATGTTCGGTATTTTCATTTAAAGTAAAATTGGATAGGTATATGGACAGGAAAGGAATGGAGGGTTATGGGCTGAGTGCGGGCCAGTGGGTCTAGGTTCGGCACGGACTAGAAGGGCCAAGATGGCCTGTTTCAGTGCTGTAATTGTTATATATTTATATGGTTATACTTCTACACACACACACACACACACACACACAAACACACACACACACACACACACACACACACACACACACACACACACACACACACACACACACACACACACACACACACACATATATATATATATATATATACATAAACAGAAATATATACACACACACATACAGTTGAATGCAAAAGTTTGAGCACTCCTGGTCAAAATTTCTGATACTATGAATATTTAAGTGAGTAGAAGATGAACTGATCTCAAAAGTCATGAAGTTTAAGAGGAAACATTCTTTTCAAAATGTTAAGCAAGATTAGTGTGTTATTTTTGTTTTGTACAATTTTAGAGTGAAATAAAGGAAAGGAGAACCATGCAAAAATTTGTGCACCCCAAGAAATTTGACCTCTCAGATAACATTGACCAAGTTCTCAGACCTTAATTTGCTTTTGGGCTATGGCTTGTACACAGACATCGTTAGGAAAGGCCAGGTGATGCAAATTTCAAAGCTTTATAAATACCCTGAATCCTGAAAACTTGTCCCAACAATCAGCAGCATGGGCTCGTCTACGCAGCTGCCTAGCACTCTGAAAATTAAATTAAATGGTTCCCTCAAAACAGTGGAAGGCTATAAGAAGAAAGCAGTGCATTTTCAGGTAGCCGTTTAATCAGTTCGCAATGTAATTAAAAAATGGCAGTTAACAGGAACGGTGGTTGTCAAGTTACGGTCTGAGAGACCTTGAAAACTTTCCCAGAGAACAGCTCGTAGGATTTCTGGAAAGGCAAATCAAAACCCCCATTTGATTGCAATAGTCCTTCAGGAAGATTTATCAGACTCTGAAGTGGTGGTGCACTGTTCTACTGTGCAGAGACACCTGCACAAATATGACCTTCATGGAAGAGTCATCAGAAGCAAATCTTTCTTGCATCCTCACCACAAAATTCAGCGTCGTAGATTTGCAAAGGAACATCTAAACAAGTCTGATGCATTTTGGAAGCAAATCCTGTGGACTGATGAAGATAAAATAGAACTTTGTGGCCGCAATGAGCGAAGGTATGTTTGGAGAAAAAAAGGTGCAGAATTTCATGAAAAGAACACTTCTCCAACTGTTAAGCACTGGGGTTGGTCGAACATACTTTGGGCTTGTGTTGCAACGACTAGCACAGGGAAAATGGCACTGATAGAGGGAAGAAATTATTTCATTAAATACCAGCAAATTCTGGAAGCAAACATCACACCGTCTGTATAAAAACTGATGATGAAAGAGGATGGCTTCTACAACAGGATAATGATCCTAAACACACCTCAAAATCCACAATGGACTACCTCAGGAGGCACAAGCTGAAGGTTCTGCCATGGCCCTCACAGTCCCCCGACCTAAACAACATCGGAAATCTGCGGATAGACCTCAAAAGAGCAGCGCATGCAAGACGGCCCAAGAATCTCACAGAACTAGAAGTCTTTTGCAAGGAAGAATGAGCGAAAATCCCCAAACAAAAATTGAAAGACTCTTAGCTGGCTGCAGAAAGTGTTTGCAAGATGTGATACTTGCCAATGGGGGTGTTATTAAGTTCTGACCATGCAGGGTGCCCAAACGTTTGCTTCGGGCCCTTTTACTTTTTTGTTATTTTGAAACTGTCAAAAATGGAAGTAAAAAAAGCCATCTTGCTTAGAATATTAGAGAAATGTGTCATCTCTAAATTATGTCTTTTGGAAATCAGGTCATCTTTTACTCGCTTAACTATTTACAGCAACAGAAATTTTGACCAAGGGTGCCCAAACATTTGCACGCCACTGTATATCATTACAATATTAGTCTACAATTCATTATCTTCCGGACATTGACAGCAGTTATAAAGAAATACAGTAACATCATTAATAATAAAAAATTACATACATGGAAAAGACAAACAACCAAAGTAGGAAAGCTGTGCATCTGGAGACAATTTGAAGAACACGTAGGACGGTGAGCCTCTCAGCCGCATCGACTCAGAGGACAGGTGAGGAGCCGGGGCTCGGTTTCGAGTTCTGCAGAAACGTCTGTGTTCTGGGGAGTAAGGTGCCTGGAGAAGGCATCTACTGGTATAAAACCAGTCGCGGCTCTCCTCCAAATCCGCTGCCCTCCCTGGTCCTGAAACAAATCCAGATACGTCTGTACCCAGATTAGGCTGTACTCTGGTCAACTTCTGCTTCCCATGTCTGGCCGAGTTGAATCTGAAACCTGGCTATCGATATAAAAATCAGCACCCTTTCGCTTTCAAAATGGAGAGATAGCTATGGAACGGAGTGATAGAGCCGCTGCCTGGGATCATCAGCTCATGCCTAAGGCTAGGGCTGGGCATGACAGGAAGCGAACCGCTGGTGGTGCACTACGGAATAGGCTGGCAGGCACTGGAAAAAAAAAACGGGAAAGATAGCACAGGAATTCAAAGTTGCCCACGAACTTCACAGCCTGTGATTCATTCATGTGTTTCTGAGGAGAGCAGTCCACTTACAACTCATATCACCAAGGCAGTTCACAGAAGGAATACACGCTTGATATGGCCATTCGAAGTAATCACGGTTATAATGTGTGTACACTATCGAGTAAGGGAACTTGAGACTGACATGGAAGGAGACAGGGACAAACATCATCAACAGTTTATAGTACAATATCCTTCCATGGAAGTACAAACCCCCTTTCTAGAAAAGTTGGGATATTTTCCAAAATGCTATAAAAACAATAATCTGTGATATGTTAAATTCATGTGAACCTTTATTTAACTGACAAAAGTACAAAGAAAAGATTTTCAGTAATTTTACTGAACAACTTAATTGTATTTTGTAAATATACACAAATTTAGAATTTGATGGCAGCAACACACTCAACAAAATTTGGGACAGAGTTAAAATAAGATTGAAAAGTGCACAGAATTTTCAAGTAACACCGGTTTGGAAGACTCCACATTAAGCAGGCTAATTGGTAGCAGGTGAGGTATCATGACTGGGTATAAAAGTCGTGTCCATCAAAGGCTCAGACTTTGCAAGCAAGGATAAGACGTGGCTCTCCCCTTTGTGCCAAAATTCGTGAGAGAATTGTTAGACAGTTCAAAAGGAACATTTCCAAACGCAAGATTGCAGATAATGTAGGTCTTTCAACATCTACAGTACATAATATTGTGAAAAGATTCAGAGAATTCAGAGACATCTCAGTGTGTAAACGGCAAGATCGGAAACCACTGTTGAATGCGTGTGATCCTCGAGCCCTCAGGTGGCACTGCCTAAGAAACCGCCATGCTACTGTGACAATTATAGCCACATGGGCTCGGGAGTACTTCGGAAAACCATTGTCACTTAACACAGTCCATCGCTGCATCCAGAAGTGCAACTTGAAACTGTATTACGCAAGGAGGAAGCCATACATCAACTCTATGCAGAAATGCCAGCGAGTTCTCTGTGCCCGAGCTCATCTAAGATAGACTGAAAGACTGTGGATCCGTGTGCTGTGGTCAGATGAGTCCACATTTCAGCTAGTTCTCGGAAAAAACGAGCGTCGAGTTCTCCGTGCCAAAGATGAAAACGACCATCCTGATTGTTATCAGCGAAAGGTGCAAAAGCCAGCATCTGTGATGGTATGGGGGTGCATCAGTGCCCACGGCATGGGTGAGTTGCAAGTATGTGAAGGTACCATCGACTCTGAGGCGTATGTTAGGATTTTAGAGAGACATATGTTGCCATGAGGGTGACGTCTCTTCCCGGGACGTCCATGCTTATTTCTGCAGGACCATGCCAGACCACATTCTGCACGGGCTACAACAGCGTGGCTTTGTAGACACAGAGTACGTGTGCTTGACTGGCCTGCTGCCAGTCCACATCTATCTCCTATTGAAAATGTATGGCGCATCATGAAGAGGAGAAACAGACAACGGAGACCACGGACTTTTGAGCTGCTGGTCTTATATCAAGCAAGAATGGACAAGATTTCCAATTGCAAATCTACTACAATTAGTACCCTTAGTTCCAAAACGATTAAAAAGTGTTATTAAAAGGAAAGGTGACACAACACAATGGTAAACATGCCTCTGTCCCAACTTTTGTTGAGTGTGTTGCAGCCATCAAATTCTAAGTTTGTGTATATTTACAAAACACAATTAGGTTGGTCAGTAAAACTATTGAAGACTTTTTCTTTGTACTCTTGTCAGTTAAATAAAGGTTCACGTGAATTAACATATCACATCACAGATTTTTGCTTTTATTGCATTTTGGAAAATATCCCAACTTTTCCGGAAATGAGGTTTGTAAATGCACAAGCAATAACAGATCAATTTATAGGGATTATAAAAGAAAATAACTTAATCCCTATAGACATGCTCAACTAAATAAAACATGAATTTTCATAAGAGCTAGAACGACACCAACCTAAAGACCAGGAAAATGCTGCGCATGAAAATAATGAGGTTGCAACCCACCGAACCACTGATAAAAATGAAATTAATTCAACTGCTTCTCAATCGAACGTGGACAGCAACAACATAGCTTCAGTGCCTCTGGAGAATGCCGACGACGAAGCTGAGCTTACAGACAAAATAGTCCTAATATCTAACACCGCACTAACAGAAAATATGGACGTTGACCCAGCTAAAAGACCCTACATTTCAAAGCAAAATACATCATGAAAACTTGCAAAAATTGTTAATACTTGCAACAATATTACATCACCACATCAATTTGGAAAACTTGAAACATTTGAAGAAACACACAATTACTTTAACGACAAAATAGAGGAACTCCTTATTTGAAACTCAACGCTGAATGATGACAGCAGAAAACCAAAACGGAACTAGAGATTAAGAAACAAAATTATAATCTTAAGAGCAGAAGTAGTGCGACTAATAGATATAAAAAAGATAACCAGAGCAAGATGATTAAGAGAAAAGCTACCGAAATATCAGCAATACTGAGGAAATACAAGATGCGAGCAGCCTAACAATCGGACTGTAAAGTTTACAGGTTGACTAAAATCAAAGTTCAGTGCTTACAAAGCCAGACTAATTAGATACATAAAACACACAAAGCCACGAAAACAGAATTATTAGGCCAGGAAAAAAAAAGTTTCATATAGGACTCTGAAATTAAATTTGACGCACCAAATTGACAATAGCCTCAGCAGAGAAAAGTACTGGAAGTAATAATATTCATAATTATTGCTATAAAAATAGCTTGCCTTCATCCGTGCATACCAATACATATCGACAGGTTTCTCAAAAATCGTGAAAAGGTACGTGAATTTTTGACAGAAGGTAAAACATATCTGTTACCTAAAGGGGAAATCTCAAAAGATCCATCTACATATAGTCCTATTATTTATATACTAACTGTATATAAAATTATAGCAAAATGCATTTCGCAACGAGTTACCGCTCACTTAGAACATAGAAACATAGAGAAACTTAGAACATAGAACGTATATTGATTATCCACAATATATTTACAGAAGAGCAGAGAGGATGGAGTGAGGGTATGAAGCGATGTAAAGATTCCGCAATTATAAGTCAAGCCCGGCACACACACACACACGCATGGAGAGACACGTATACACACACACACACACACACACACACACACACACACACACACACACACACACATACACACACACACACACACGCACACGCACACACACACACACACACACACCGATACAGAGCCACACGCTATCACAGACACAGACACAGGCACCGAAACACGCTCACACACACTAACACGTATATATAGACACAAAGAAATGTAGAGACAGAAACACACAGATACAAAAAAATACAAACACAAAAAGACAAACACATGTACAGCAGCATATAGCCACCCACACCCACATAGAAACACTGCTAGAAACACACCCACACAAACATAAATGCAGTTTCACATCTTCCTCTGCAGATCCCCACTGTGTTCTGTGTTCTTCCAGCATTCGACAAGTTTCACAGTGATTTCCTCACTTTTCTGAAGTCAGCGAGTATGGTCCGACAGCCATCACCCGTTCCTCGTAGGTTAACTCTTACCTTCCATCAAATGTATTAGTAGAGACTGTCCGAACTCCTTCTTGAGAAGTAAGCCCGTGATATCGCTGTATCCCTCACGAACAATGCAACACTGTATAGTTTCCCGAACAAGTATGGACACATCCCTCTGGAGTCCTGAATGCGGCCTTCCACGAAAGCAAAGTGTTTTCTGTAGCCACACCGTCTCGACAATGACGGAGCGCTGTGTGCTAGCTGGTCTCTTACACAAACACATACAGACAGAGACAGATACAGACGCGTCTCCAAACAGAGACGCACAACACACACATCATACATGGACACGTACAGGTATATAAACAAACAGACTCTGTACACACACGCACGCACAGCTACAGGAACACTCGGACACAACATCCATAGATACAGAAAAGCACACACTTGTTCAAAAGCAGACATTGTGAGGAAAGCACTGAAAAGATCGGAGAGGATATGAAAGTGTTTATTCATCAACATGAATAAACATTTTCTTGGATCTATTCCCGACAAAGACTCTCAAACTGAAAGTACGCCGAGTATATGCTCTAGGAGACAATGTTAACAGTAGGCGATTCAATAAATGTTCACAAGCAACTTTGGCATAATTTACTTCAATATTTTGTGTCTGAAAAAAAGGGTCCTTTGACGTACATATTTATAGCAAAAGCACATTGTACATGATAAGACACCTTTGAAAGTTCAGACTCTTTTGTTAGATCCATCTAATTCTAATATATGGTTAAAAAGCTTCCGAGACAACTGCTGAGAAGGTTGAGACATTCACAGGCAGAGAATGTAGCGAACTGGTCATGCGTAGGTAGGTGAGATCCAATTAATATGACGTCATGGTTGGCACAGAGACTGTGGGCCGAAGGGATTGTTCCTGTGCTTTACCTGTCTCTGTTCTGTGTAGAAGTAAGACGATAGACGTCCCTAACGTTTACTTTCCGAGTACACGTTTCTCTCAGTGGTGATGAGCGTAGACATGTTTTGAACCAGGGCAAAGTTCGGTACACTTCAGGGAAGCAAGCTGAGGATGGTTGCTGGTAATCGGGCGTTGGAGTTAAAGCTACAATGGGATGAGCTGTGGTTACAATTGGGGGAGAAACCGAGTGGAGTAGCCGCTTTACTCTCAGCACGTCTCCTCAACCGATGGACAAAAGCCGCACTGATACATCATTATGTGGAGAGCTGGGTTTGATGGTGCTTGAAGAAATATCCCCTTTCGTGGAAAAATGTTGCTTGCCATTTACACCGCTTAGTACCCTCAGAATTTCCATTGTTCTCATTTTCACAATTAGTTCACTAAATTAAACAGAATGGTGCGCCGCGAGGATTGCACTTGTCTGATGTAATCGGATTGTAATTAATTGAAAATTATTTTTATACAGGTTGAAGTCTGTCCCTGCGGAGCGCTAAATTGTATTAAAACGCCAGGCATGTGCTGCCTCAACATTTCTTTGGGAGGTATCGCCTGTAGCATACGGAGACACATCACCGAATATGTCGGCAGTGTTGGATAGCCTCTGGAGTGTGGAGAAAATATTGTACGTGTTCATTGCCGTCATTGGAGTTCCCGGTGCGTGAGCAGAGCAACTCATGTTTGGTAGTTCTGTGTGTTAACCGGTGTGAAACTGTTAATGATCATTTGACAGGTTTCCAACTTGATAATCGTTTGGCAAATATCCCTCAGTGATGTCGATCTTGTCAATTCAATATTCTGATTTTGCATACTTAATGGTGAACGAAACTAAACCTCTGTCTCTCCTCTGATTCGTGGGATCGACTCGAACGCTGTTTTTGCCTTTAATGACACCTTGTCCAGAGCGGTACCAGTGCCGGGGACAAGCAGCTGTCCGGGAAAGTGTGACTGAGAGTTATACGGTGCATTGTGATGTTGACCCTTTCTGAGTTACTAATCAGACCGAACTCCTGATCCATTAATGGCACCTTGTCCAGAGTGGTACCAGTGCCGGAGACAGGCGGCTCCCGAGAATGTGTGACTGGGAGGATATTAATAACAGAGCTGTTCAGAGTTTTTCCAGGGCTGGGGACAGAACGCTCTCCGGGAGGCTGTGATTTGGACGGTTTTAATGTTCCCTTGTCCAAAGGTGCCCCAATGCTGGGGTCACGCAACTCTCCAGTAAAGGTTGAATCTGAGGGAAATAGATTGTGAAATTCAATGCTCCTGAGTGAAACTCTGGTCGCGTGCAGTATTTCACGTCATCCTGTGGAGTTTGTCACTTTCTGATTCTACTGCCTGTTGGTCAATAATTGTGTCTGATCACCTGAACCAGTGTTCACGGCTCTGCTAGCGTGTGTGTCGAATTGAACTGCCCTATCGAATTAATCAATGAACGGGGCAACTCAACCTTTGGTTACTGAATTGTACCTGCTTTCCCTTTGAGACCCGTCGTAAAATGGAGCAGAGCTTGGACCTGGAGAAAGGTCTCGACCCGAAACGTTTTGTTAATCTCCATGGATGTTGCCTGATCTGCCGAGATCCTCCAGCATTTTACCTGCTTTGGTTCCCTTTGGACGTGGATCGCTCCTCCGCCCCGTCAGCTGTTGAGTTTCCAGATGCCTGGTCAGTCACGGTTAAATCAGTGAAACCGGTTCCACCAGTGACTGGAATGGGATTAGCGCCGATCATTGTTGTCCATGTGGTTTATTTTTATCCCTGATGATCCCCCACACATCATCTTATCTGCACACTGAAAACGGCAGGTCAGTGACAGTGCGACCCGTGTCAGACGTTGCATTAGCAGCCGTTCACCGGCTCCAGCACTGCTGATCTTTAGCTGAAACCCGATCCCGTGTTAACTCCCTGAAGATATGTTCGGTATGTCCAGTGTCTGTACTCCTCTCTCTATCTCTTACCAGTGAATTTCGTGGCGATTGTGATCCTGTCCCGGGGAAAGTGCGGCCTCTCCACCTGCACCACTCGCTACCTGGTGGCCATGGCAACGGCGGATCTATTGACCATTGTCACCGAGGTGATTTTTGTTCCTATCAAATACTATTACTTTCTGTGGAGCTTTGTGAGCGTTACCCCCGCTTCTAAGACTATCGAGGTACTGAGGTACACAGCCACAGACTGTTCTGTCTGGTTCACCGTCACTTTCACCTTCGATCGGTTTGTCGCCATTTGCTGCCGGAATCTGAAAACAAAATATTGCACCGGGAAAACTGCGGCTGTGATTCTAACGATAACCTGCGTACTGTCGTGTCTGAAAAACCTTGCCCGCTACTTCGCCCAAGAACCCTTAGTGATCATCGACAATATACCATGGCTCTGCAAACCTATAGACAATTATTTCACTGACCCAGAGTGGGTAGGATATGATTGGCTCGATACCGTTTTGACTCCGTTCCTCCCTTTCACTGTGATTCTGCTGCTCAACGCTCTGACGGTCAGGCACATTGTTGTGGCCAGTCGTGTCCGTAAGGGACTGAAGGGTCAGAGCAAAGCGGAGAACCGCAGTGACCCGGAGATGGAGAGCAGGAGGAGGTCTGTGATTTTACTCTTCACCCTCTCCGGCAGCTTCATCCTCCTGTGGATGACAATGGTTGTTAACGTCATATATTCTCAGGTCACAGGAGAAGGATTCGATTTCAATGATTCTGAATGGATCTTTCACTACGTCGGGTATTTGCTGAGGAATTTCAGCTGCTGCACAAACACATTTATTTACGCGGTGACTCAGTCGAAATTCAGGGAGCAGGTGATCAGCGCGGTGAAATATCCGGTCATCTCGGTGTTTCAGTTCATTAATAAAGCCACGGCCTGAGCATAACCCAGAGGCGACCACAGTGTCGCCATTCCGGGCTCCAGCTCCCTACATTCATCGCCTGATCTCCTGGGTATTCCCTGGTCGATTCTCCTATGGGCCCGGCATCTCCGGGACGATAAAAACAGCAGGGATGAGGACAGCAAGACGATAGACGATGGAGGATAGAGGATCGTGTGTGTGTGTGTGTGTGTGTGTGTGTGTGTGTGTGTGTGTGTTTCTGTGTGTGTGTGTGTGTGTGTGTGTGTGTGTGTGTGTATGCGCGTATGTGTGAGAGAGAGAGAGTGACAGAGAGCCATTGAGATAAAGAGAGAGACAGAGAGAAAGAGAAAGTGTGAGTGGCAAATTGCTTTCCGAAAAATGAGAATATCACGCCAAAGATTTATCTGAAGTAATGAAACAAGAAACAATGAGCAATCTGAAGCAATGAATCAATGGGCAATGTGGGCGGAAGATGGGCTGCGTTTACCAGTGTTCATCTGTGGGGAAGGTAGCGCTGTCAGACTTACATGCCTATAACACTGTACTAAGCTCTCGGAACAGGACCTCTCGCACTTAATTGCCTACTCCTACAGACCTGCACCGTGAGCAAAACCCTCCATAGCCCGATCAACTATGCACTTAGCAAACCTCACTGAAATCCAGTTCGTGTACAGCACCTCTGCTCGCAGCTCGGTCACACTCTCACGACCCTCCGAGTGAAGAGGTTTTCTCTGATGTGCCCCTGAAACCTTTCAACTTTCACCTTTAACCCATGCCTCTGGTTGTAGTCCCACCAAACCTCAGTAGAAAAAGCCTGCTTGTATTTACCCTATCTAGATCCCTCATAGTCAAGTATGGCCCCATCAAATGCCCTCTCAATCTTCAGACAACACAAGTGAATCTGCAGATGCTGCAAATAAATAGAAACACAAAATGCTGGCAGAACTCAGCAGGCCAGACAACATCTATGCGAGGAGGTAGTGACGACGTTTCGGGCCGAAACCCTTCATCAGGAGTGAAGTAACATGGGATGCGAGGCGGGATAAGAAGGGGGGGGGGGAGGGATGAAGTAAAGAACTGGGAAGTGATAGGCTGAAGGGAAATGGGCTAGGGGTATCAACGGAGGTCTGTGAGTTGAACGTTCATGCCGGCAGGTAGGAGGCTACCTAGGCGGGAGATAAGGTATTGCTCCATTAACCTGCGTGTGGCCTCATCTTGACGGTGGAGGAGGCCATGGATAGACATATCGGAGTGGGAGTGGTCTGTGGAATTGAAGTGTGTGGCCACAGCCTATCCAGCCTATGTCAACTACAAACCTACAGACTCTCACAGCTACCTGGACTATTCCTCCTCCCACCCTGTCTCCTGCAAAAATGCTATCCCTTTCTCTCAATTCCTTCGCCACCGCCGCATCTGCTCTCAGGATGAGGCCTTTCATTCTAGGACAAAGGAGATGTCTTCCTTCTTTAAAGAAAGGGGCTTCCCTTCGTCCATTATCAACTCTGCCCTCCATCGCATCTCCCGTATTTCACGCACCTCTGCCCTCACCCCCATTCCCCCGCCAGCCCACCAGGGATAGAGTCCCCCTGGTCCTCACCTATCACCCTACCAGCCTACAGATCCAACGTATAATCCTCCACAACTTCGCCACCTCCTACGGGATCCCACCACAAGACACATCTTCCCCTCCCCCCCACTCTCGGCTTTCCGCAGGGATCGCTCCGTTTGAGGCTCCCTTTTCCATTCATCCCCCCCATCCCTCCCCACCGTCCTCCCTCCAGGCACCTATCGCTGCAAACGGAAGAAGTGCTACACCTGCCCCCCACACTTCTTCCCTCACCACCATCCTAGGCTCCAGGCAGTCCTTTCAGGTAAGGCACCACTTCACCTGCGAGTCAACTGGGGTGATATACTGTATCCGGTGCTCCCGATGTGGTCATTTATACATTGGGGAGACCCGCCGCAGACTGCGAGACCGTTTCGCCGATCACCGGCGCTCAGTCCTCCAGCAGTGGCGGGATCTCCCTGTGGCCACACACTTCAATTCCACAGACCACTCCCACTCCGATATGTCGGTCAATGGCCTCCTCCACCGTCAAGATGAGGCCACACGCAGGTTAATGGAGCAACATCTTATCTCCCCCCTAGGTAGCCTCCTACCTGCCGGCATGAACATTCAACTCACAGACCTCCGTTGATACCCCTGCCCCCCCCTTACCCCATCCCTATCTATAATTTTAGTCTGGTTGTCTTTCTCTCTCTTTTTCTCCCCTCACTATAATCTCCCCCAGGCCTACCTATCTTTCTCGTTTATTTCCCATAATTCTCCACCTTCCCCCTAGCCCATTTCCCTTCAGCCTATCACTTCCCAGCTCTCTACTTCATTCCTCCCCCCACTTCTTATCCCCCCTTAACCATCCCATGTTACTTCACTCCTGATGAAGGGCTTTGGCCCGAAACGTCCTCAGTACCTCTTCGCATAGATGCTGTCTGGCCTGCTGAGTTCTGCCAGCATTTTCTGTTTTTATTTACTGTTCTCAATCTTGTTCGCTCGAAACACTACAGTCCGAACCTATTCAATCTTCCCTTGATACTCGGGTCCTCCGGAGCCTGTATTATCCTTCTGAATTTTCTCTGTCCTCTTTAAAACATAATATCCCATCTCTTGCACTCAGTATTTTGATTGAGGGAGGCCAATGTGCCAAATAAAAAAATATTTCTGACTCCATTTACCTGTGACACACTTTCACGCATTATGCACCTGTATCCCCAGGTCTCTTTGTTCTACTACACTTCTCAACACCCTACCGTTGACTGTGTAAGACCTAGCCTACTTGCTCCTACCTAACTGAAAATCGTCGTTTTCGTCTGCATTAAATTCCGTCTTCCCCTTTTCAACCCATTTTCCAGTTTTATCCCGATCCCTTCATTTGCATTTAAAACACGTGATGTCAAGAAACGACTCTGGGCACTAGCAGAATAAAGTTAATGGGAACGAAACAAATGCGGGTGTGGACAAGAATTTCTTCCATCTAACTTCCTCAATACAGATACAGTACTGGCTTCTTGTCAGTAATATATACATTGCCCTAGTGGAACGAACATGAGCAAAGTAATTTGACTGATGAAAAACAAAGATTTTCTGATTTGAATAGGCAGCGACGGGTTTGAAGGCGTCTTCAGCTGTGTTATCAGCAACAGATGATCTGAAACGCCCCAGTGCCGATACGACCGGGACCACTCGGCTTCAGTCCTCATCACAGCGATGGTCTGAACATGAACGACAACGTTGAAATCCCCCTGTGCAGAGATAGTCACCGGCTCTGAGAACATCCCAGCCACTGTAACGTTGATCAGCACATTCTACTGGCTGCCTTTATGCAGGGGCGCTTCAGTCTGCTTCCCCACAGTCTGAGAATGTTGGAATCTGAGCTCTGAAAGTGATTGACAGCACACTCGGCAATGACAACCAAAGTCCTCATAAACTGTACCTTCAACTTCTCTTCCCTTACACAGAATAGATTCTTATCAACTGGATCGCGGCAAAGGTGCAGCGAGAAAGAAGGCCATTCGGCTGTTCCACCGTTCTGCTGCATAGCAGTTTTCTATAAGATAAGTCATGTACTTGGATTATTGCGTGCTGTTCTCGGGCTGTTATGTGAGAAATGACCTGTGGCATTGGATGAGGTCTGAAGGAGCTACACCAGGAATGTTCCCGGGAATAAAAAGGTTACCATACAAGGAGCGTTTTATGGTTCTAGGAATGTACTCATTCGAGTTTAGTACAGTGTAGATGGCGAGGGGATTAATCTCAATGAAACATATCGACTCTTGAAAGGCCTACATAGAGTGGACGTGGAGCACGTTTCGATAGTTGCACTCGAGTAACAGAGGTCGCAGCCTCAGAATTCAAGGACGGAGTTTAGGATTGAAATGAGGAAGAGTGTCATTAGCCGGAAGGTGATGAATTTGAGAAATCTATTGCCAGAAACGGCTATGGAAGCCAAGTCTTTGGGTCCATTGAAAGCGGTGGTTGGTATGTGCTTGATTAGTCATCTGGCTAATGTTTACAGGGGGAACACATGGAAATGAGATGGAGACGCATATTAAGATCGGCCATGATTGAAGGGAAGTCCGCCATGCACGGTTCTAAGCCAGGCTGCAAAAGGAGGAGAGTTGGGCATGGAGATATCAACGCCATCCTGTTCGAAACAGAGCCAATGAAACGTCAAAGGAAATCACTAAGATGTTCTTCCCCTGGAAAAGAAGAATCATTGAAGATGGGTTGCAGATGCGTACAATTTGAAAGGAGGAAGAGGAAGAACAAGAGGAAGGAGGGTGACGGAACAACTCTGGAGGCCGAATGGATTCATTCTTCTCATGGTATCGTCTTACAGTCTACAAGGGCCTACACTGTGCTATAATCCTCTAGGTGGCGGTCTGAGATGAATGGTGTTCCGCAGGGATCTCTACCGGGGTCTCTGCAGTTTGTCTTAAATGACGTGGTGAAGACGCAGACGGCTGGTTTAACGCTGGTGGAGTGAACAGCACAGAAGACTAGCAAGGAAAACACTGGGATACCCTGTCAATCATTTGCAGATATGGGCGGAGAAATGGCAGATGGAGTTTAACCATGCCAAATGTGAGGTGTTGCAACTTGGTAGGTCAAATGTAGAGAGGAAGTACATTGTTAAATGCAAAACCCTGAACAGTGTTAATGAGCATAACGATCTTGGGGTCAAAGCTCACAGCGCCCTAAAAGTGTCTCTGCAGGATTATTGGGTGGTTGAGATGGCAAATTACACGTTTCCCCTTATTAGTTAGAAACATAGACATAGAAACATAGACAATAGGTGCAGCAGTAGGCCATTGGGCGCTTCGAGCCTGCACCGCCATTCAGTATGATCATGGCTGATCATCCAACTCAGAACCCTGTACCTGCTTTCTCTCCATATCCCCGATCCCTTTAGCCACAAGGGCCATATCTAACTCCCTCTTAAATATAGGCAATGAACCGGCCTCAACTGTTTCCTGTGGCAGAGAATTCCACAGATTCACCACTCTCTGTGTGAAGAGGTTTCTCCTCATCTCGGATCTAAAAGGCCTCCGCTTTATCCTTAAACTGTGACCCCTCATTCTGGACTCCCCCAACATCGGAAACAATCTTCCTGCATCTAGCCATTCCAATCCCTTTAGAATGTTATGCGTTTCAATAAGATTCCCCCTCAATCTTCTAAATTCCAGCCAGTATAAGCCTAGTCGATCCAGCCTTTCTTAATATGGAAGTCCTGCCATCCCAGGAATCAATCTGGTGAACCTTCTTTGTACTCCCTCTATGGCAAGAATGTCTTTCCTTAGATTAGGGGACCAAAACTGCACACAATACTCTAGGTGCGGTCTCACCAAGGCCTTGTACAACTGCAGTATAACATCCATGCTCCTGTACTCGAATCCTCTTGCTGTGAATGTCAACATACCATTTGTCTTTTTCACCGCCTGTTGTACCTGCATGCCCACCTTCAATGACTGGTGTACAATGACACCTAGTTGAAGCATTGAATCCAAAAGTCAGGAGGTTATGTTGCAGCTTTATAAAACTCTAGCGAGGCCTCATCTGGAGAATTGTATACAACTGTGTTAACCCTATTATATATGTGTGTGTGTGTGTGTGTGTGTGTGTGTGTGTGTGTGTGTGTGTGTGTGTGTGTGTGTGTGTGTGTGTGTACACGATAAGGATATGGAGAGGGTGCAGAAGAGGATCACCAGGGCATCGACTGGATTAGAGGGCACGTGATATAATGAGTGGTTGGCCAAACTTGTTATTAACTGGGGAGAGGCGGAGGCTGACGGTAGATCTGACAGGGGTTTATAAGATTATAGGAGGCATAGGTAGATTGGACACACAGTATCATTTTCCCGGTGTTGAAATACAGTATCTAATACCAGAGGCCATGCATTTACTGTGAGAGCAGATCAGCTCAAAGGAAATTTGCCAGGCAAGTTCTTTCACAAAGAGTGTTGGGTGGCGGGAATGCGTATCTGTGGCGGTGGTAGAGGCAGATACATCAGAGACTTGTAAGAAGTGCTTAGATAGACAGATGATTCTGAAGAGACGGGAGGGATATGGACATTATGTAGGTATAAGGGATCAGTTTAGAAGCCATTGGTTACTAATTTATTTGGTTCAGCACAACATTTTGTGTCGAAGACTCTGTTCCTGTGCTCTACATTCTATGGTCTCTGTCCATGTTCTACGTCTATGTTCTACGTCTATGTTCTGTCTATGATCTCTGTCTATGCTTTACAACATTGTTAAGGCCACAATATTTCAAAGTGATTTCCAATTTAGAGTCTTGCTTTACCATACCGAGCACCAAAACTTCTTTCAGCATTTTGACCAACTTTTCCTACCCATTCCTCATTTTCACAAAGGATTCCCAGATTGCTCACTGGGACTGCGAGCCTTTGCCCATCACCAGGCTGAGGAAGAGCGGGGAATCCTCTGACGGGGTTCTCTTCTCTGTGAGTTCTGTGATGTCTTGTAGACAATGAATTTGTTGAGTGGCCGACTGAGTGAAAAAGAATGGGAAGACAATGCCGGCTCAGTGGTGGGTCGTCCCAGCGACTTTGAGCACAGGAACAGTCACTGGGCAGCCACTTCTCCCATTCCGTAAATTTCTGGACTCAGTCATTAGCAGAAAAGCACTGACTGTGGAAATTACAAATCAGAATATGATGAATTAATTATTAATAGTATAAATTGGTCAGTTCTGCTAAACCAATGGCAATTGATGAAGTTCCAGTGCCTTCTTTAATTAATCTTGCTACCTTACGCCAAAGCTAACCCTCTCACTGTTTCAGAATCGCTGATTAAATCCGGCGCCAAACGCTGTTCTTTTATCCCTGCACATTGTAACTTGAAGCATCTCACTGAGGGTCTGATGGAGACACAACCCCTGTCCTCTGCACATGGGATCACATCTCCCCTGCGTCTGACATTTCAAGTACCCTCAGAATGGTTTTCTGATTCAGTCTGAAGGTTATGGTACATTCAGCTCGTCGTCAGACCTGACAAACCATGTCTTCCCACAGCTGGTTCCACCTGTTGGTGTGTCCTCTTTCCTCCACCTCCAGGGAAGCTGCATCTCCACACAAACTCCTCACTTGCAAAGATTGCTTATACTCTTAACCATATCATTGTCACTTTCCCGTTACCTTGTCTGACTTGCTCATCTCCGGATGTTCTCCCGCTCACTCTCCTCCTCAACAAGCCTCTGTCCTCAGTCACCATCTATAGAAGGAATAATAAAAAGCAGATTATTATTTAAATGGTGAAATATTTCACCATACTTTTGTGCAGCGGAACTTTGGAGTGGTTGTTCATGAAAAGCAAAAAGTTGGCTTGAAGTTACTACAGGTTATTAAGAAGACAAACGGAATGTTGATCTTCATTACTCGAGGGATTGAATTCAGGAGCAGGAAGGTCATGCTGCAACTATACAGGGTACTGGTGAGGCCGCGCCTGGAGTACTGTGTGCAGTTCTAGTGTCCATACTTGACGAAGCATATACTGGCTTTGGAGGCAGTGCAGAGAAGGATCACCAGGTTGATTCCAGGGATGAAGGGGTTAACCTATGAGGAGCGATTGAGTCGCCTGAGACTATACTCTCTGGAGTTCAGAAGAATGAGAGGCGATCTTATAGAAACAGACAGAATTTAGAAAGGGATAGATAAGATAGAAGTAGGAAAGTTGCATCCATTGGTAGGTGAGCCTAGAAATAGGAGACATCGTCTCAAGGTTCAGGGGAAAAGATTTAGGGCGCAGGTGAGGAGAAACTGTTGTTTGCCAGAGAGTGCGTATGGACTCTGTCGAATTCTCTGCCCAGGGAAGCAGTTGAGGCTTCCTCAGTAAATATGTTTAGTTAAGGTTAGATAGTTTTTTACATAGCAAGGGAATTAAGAGTTATGGGGGAAAGGCAGGTAGATGGAGCTGAGTTTACGGACAGATCGTCCATGATCTTATTGAATGGCGGGACAGTCGCAGCATTTGGTCTCAATGGGCCACTTTGTATTCTGACAGGATCTTTTTGTTTCAGGTTTCCCAGCGCCTGCCGCCTATTCAGCATCGCAGCACTAGCGGTTCGCTGACTGTCATGCCCAGCCCGAGCTCCAGACACCCCCTGGCGGCGATCCCCAGGCAGCGGCCGTGTCAGTCTGCTCCATTGACATCCCTCCATTTCTAAAGCCAAACGGTATTGCCTTTTATACCGACAGACGGGATTTAGTTTCAGCCACACCGAACATGGAGAACAGACGCTGACCAGAGCACCGCCTAATCTGGGTACAGACGTGACTGGATTTGCTTCAGGACCGGGGGAGGGTGGGGGAGGCGTTGGGGTGCCGGGCTGGATTTACCCCAGTGGGTATCTTCTCCTCGGACCCTGTGCCCCTGAACCCGGACCTCACTGCAGAGCTGGAAACCGAGCCCGGGCTCCTCACCTGTCCTCAGAGTCGATGCGGCTGAGAGGCTCACCGTCCGAAGACTGCCTCCGGATGCCGTTCCCATTCTTTGTCACTTCGGCTGTTTATTTGTCTGTGTGTGTAGTTCTTTTTGTTCTTATTGATTCTGTTATAATTCTTCGTATCTACTGTGAGTGGCCGGGGGATAATGAACCGGAGACTCATGTTGCGGTGATATATACGTACTTTGATGGGGAATTGATTCTGAACTTTGAAGTCTGAACATGATTTCCCTTTAGTCTTCCCCTCACTCGGCAGATCAAGCGGACACCCTCCCGCATACAGATACCCTACCCGTGAACTCCAGATCGTCAAAATGACGAGCACAATCCATCCTCCGTCTCTCCAGGCTCCCCCTTGAATCTTCGTGTTGATGGAAAACCGAATCAATCTAAACAAGCGAATGCCGGACGGCTCGACGTCATCATTCCCAGCGATTTATTCCTTTATCTTTCCCGTCAGTCTGTGCGATTCAGCGCACCACTCGCAGGGGAACGGGTTATTGGTCGGACAATGAGAAGGATGGGATAGACCTATGGGGGCTAGCAGAAAGCCGGTGGGGGAAATGCCCACATCTCTGCGGTAACAATTCGTGGATGTGAAAGGAAACAGTTCAGCCAGGAGAGTCTGCGCACAATGCAGACGAGAGCCGGCATGGACCAAACAGGACAGTGGGACCAGCAATGACAGAATTCCTATGAGAGAGAGAAAAAGAATGAATGGATCATAGAGTACTTTCTGTTTAAGATATCCATTTCCCTGACTTGGGTGTCATTGCTGAGGCCCGTGTATATTCACCTTAACTAAGCCTGAGCCGTTCTGCTAGATTTACGAAGCAGGCCAGCCCTACTGAAAGGGGAAGGCTCCATCGCTGTCCAGCCGATAACTCTCTGATTCTAAAGTAGTGATGACAAAATAATGCGAACGTACTCTGTTCTGTGAGATTGGGGGGAGCCCAGTAGATGGAGGAGTTCTCATGAAACTTCAGAGCGCTGGAGGCTGCGGATATGGGAGGCGTTGTCTGACCAGTCGGGGTTTAGCGCTGAAGTCTGCAGATACTTGAGGCATTGGCTGAGCTATGGGAGCCAAGATCTGGAGGCTGCGGATATGGGAGGCTTTGTCTGAGCAGTCGGTGCTGGAGTCTGCAGATACTGGAGGCTTTGTCTGAGCAGTCGGTGCTGGAGTCTGCAGATACTGGAGGAGTTGGCTGAGCTGTGGAAGCCCCGAGCGGGAAGCTGCCGATATGGGAGGCGCCTGAGCAGTCGGGACGCCGTTTTACCGAATCAATGGGACGGAAGTCAGAAAAAAGCGAAGTAGAAAATAGACGGAAGCCTGAGGCCGGTGGCGCACGCAATGGGCGGCCGTGAGACTCAGCGGCCAGAAAACGCAGGTGAGGCGAGCAGCAAAGTACTTCGATCCGACTGAATCCAATGATGCGATCCGAAGGAAGTCAACAGCTTGAAGAACGAAACAAATGGTTGGAAAGCAAATTTAGCAATCCAGCGGGCGGCCGAGTGGGGTTAATAATAATATTTGTGTGTTTAAGAATTTATTCTAAGGCTGTAAGCTGCTCTTTCGACCAAAGTAACAGAGTCAGACGGCATGAACAGTGATGGATATTGGGCTCAGTGGTGGTGACGGCCGATACTGCGGATCGTCTCCATGGCGACAGACATAACGAGTTTGACATCAGATGAAATGAACAAGGACAAGCCTCTGTCAGGGACAGTATATGAAGCGTCACATCCACAGGGAGGAGTGGATGGAGCGTCACGGCCACCGGGAACAACTGATGAAAGCTCAAATCCTCCAGCAGCAATGGATGGAGGGACACACAACTGGGAGACAAGGATGGTTAGTAACTACATCTCCCCCCCCCCCCCCCCGCCTGGGTTCAATGGATGTAGGGACACACAACCGGGAGACAAGGATGGTTAGTAACTACATCTCCCCCCCCCCCCGCCTGGGTTCAATGGATGTAGGGACACACAACCGGGAGACAAGGATGGTTAGTAACCACACCCCCCCCCCGCCCGGTTTCAATGGATGGAGGGGTAAATTCCATCGGCAGCAATAGATGTCCGGTCACCCCACCCCCTCCACAGGGACCAATGACGTTGGGTCATCCCCACTGGGTACTTTGGATGGACGCTTAACAAATATCCGGCACCGGCGAAAATAATTTCCGAGTCATTCCCCTGTGTCCCTATCCCGGTGATGTGATAGTAGATACATTCTGTAACATTCGTCAGCCACAGGAGGATGAAGCTGCCGGAGAGGGTGATGAGCAAATCCACATACACTCTTCCGGCTCTCCATCTCCGGGTCACTGCTGTTTCCCCCCTTGCTCTGACACCTCAGCCCCCTACGGACCCGACTGGCCACTAAAATGTGCCTGAGTGTCAGAGCGTTGAGCAGCAGAATTAGACCGAATGGGAGGAACGGAGTTAAAACGATGTCAAACCAGTCATACGCCAACCACGCCGGTTCAGTGAAATAACTTGGCTTCGGATAACAGAACCATGGTACATTGTTAATGATCTCTCTGTAAGTGAAGTAGAGTGGGTCGGTGTTCAGACAGAACAGACCGCTAGATGGCGCTAGAACCACGGCCGCCGTTCTCCCCGTGCAGTACTTCGTTTTCAGTTTCTGACAGCAAATGGCAACAAACCGATCGAAGGTGAAAGTGACGGTGAACCAGACGGAACAGTTCACGGCAACGCGGGACAGGACACGGGGAACAGTGCACACAGAGGGGACGTTCAGGAAACAAACAGGAAAATGATGATAATTGAGTTGATACAAAACAACCTCAGTGATAATGACCTGTAGATCCACCGCTGCCATGGCCACCAGGAACCACGTGGTGCAGAAGGAGAGGCCGCACTTTCCCCGGGACAGGATGATAATCGCCACTAAATTCACTGGAGAAAGAGAAACGAATGACATAAACATTACGATTCGCAATCAGGTACCCCCAACTTAATCGCCCTCCACTATCCATCAAGGCGAAGGTTGAGTTACTGTTAACCTCAGATTCACTGCTATCGGATCCCAATGATTTTCCACTCACGAGCGGTAAAGAATTTCATCTGTTATCCGTCGTGAACAGCGTATTCATTCTTCTGAAATGTTGCCTCCTCGGCCTCGACCGCACGGTGCAGGATGCATATTCCCTGCACCCAGACTGTCAGTCATAGAATCATAGAAATCAGCGCATTACAGGCCCTTCGGACCACAATGTTGTGCCGTCCATGTAAACTCAGATAGAGATTATCTGCAATATTTGCAAATCATTCATCTTGCTCAGTGTGAATGAATGCACAGGTCATTGTTTGAATGAAGCAGCTTCGCGACGGAGCGTCCAGTCCACGTGATCCGATCCCCGTCACAGTACAGCCACGTCAGACGCCAAGATGGTGAACATTCCCCTATTGCGAGTCGGTATTTCTTAAGGAAGGAACACAAGTTGCACGTGATACAACAATGCTTGTATCATAATGTCGAGACAAAGTTAGAGTAGGAAAACATGACTCTGACAGTGGGATAAAAGTTACTTGCTGAGAATATCAACTGACCATCTCTGAATCTGACTGGTTGCCCTATTTACAAGTGAAGAGTGTTCCAGGTGACCCGAGAATCAGCTCACGAAAAATTTCCAATATATTATGCAAGTCGCTATTTTGGTAGCACTTCGCTTTTAATTTTCCCCATAGAGTACATTTATCCACGTTATATTTCTGTAATTGCCATGGATTTCCGCACACATCGAGATTCACTAAATGGCACTAAATCATCCTGGCATCCTCATAATTCTGCAAATAACCCAATTTCATCCCGCCCGGAACGTCAGGGGGGAAAAAAAACGTTCATGTAATTCTCCACATCGCCCAATTTCACATCACCGGGAATGCCAGGAGAAAAAAATATATTCTGTCCTCATAATTCCGCACATCGCCGGGGACGCCAGAAAAGAATAAAACGCCCGGTCCCGACCTAATCAATATAATCGATACAGTCTATATCATGACAGACGGGTTTCATTCTGTGCGGTACCGCACATGCGATTGCCTGCTACCCGAAAACAGAATAATTTATTGCCAATATCTATTTTTCGTCTGATAACGATTATTCAAACTCGCACATCACTGTCTTTTCCACGGGGGAATTTATCCGCGATAATACTTGTAATTTCATACTTTATAGGGAATTAGAGAATCGTTCCTGTTATTGCTGATGGACTAGACAGTTCAGAGAGATGGGGTAGAAAAGGAATAAAAAGGTGGGGAGAGGGCTGAGGAGAGGTGGATAGGGTGCCGAGAGGGGTAGGGAGAGGACGATAGGGTAGGGAGAGTGGTGGGGAGAGGAGGATAGCGTGGGGAGAGGGGTGGAGAGAGGACGATAGGGTAGGGAGAGAGGTGGAGAGAGGAGGATAGGGTGACGAGAGGGGTGGAGAAAGGAGGATAGGGTGGCGAGAGGGGTAAGGAGAGGAGGATAGGGTGGCGAGAGGGGTGGAGAGAAGACGACAGGGTAGGGAGAGAGGTGGAGAGAGGAGGATAGGGTGGCGAGAGGGGTGGAGAGAGGACGATAGGGTAGGGAGAGAGGTGGAGAGAGGAGGATAGGGTGGCGAGAGGGGTGGAGAGAGGAGGATAGGGTGGCGAGAGGGGTAAGGAGAGGAGGATAGGGTGGGGAAGGTGGAGAGAAGAAGGATAGGGTGGGTAGAGGGGTGGAGAGAGGAGGATAGGGTGGGTAGAGGGGTGGAGAGAGGAGGATAGGGTGGGGAGAGTGGTAAGGAGAGGAGGATAGGGTGCGGAGAGGGTTGGATAGAGGAGGATAGGGTGGGCATGGTGGAGCGAGGAGGATAGGGTGGAGAGTGGAGGATAGGGTGGGGAGGTATGGAGAGAAGTGATAGGCTGCGGAGAGGGGTGGATAGAGGAGGATAGGGTGGGGAGAGAGGTGGGGATAGGATAGGGTGGGGAGAGGGGTAGAGAGAGGAGGATAGGATGGGGAGGGGTGGAGAGAGGAGGATAGGGTGGGGAGGGGTGGAGAGAGGAGGATAGGGTGGGGAGGTGTGGAGAGGGGGGATAGGGTGGGGAGAGGAGTGGAGAGAGGAGGATACGGTGGGGAGAGAGCTGGAGAGAGCAGGATGTGGGGAGAGTGATGGGGAGAGGAGGATAGGGTGGGAAGTGTGGTGGAGAGAGGAGGATAGGGTGGGGCGAGAGGTGGGGATAGGAGGATAGGGTGGGGAGGGGTTGAGAGCGGAGGATAGGGTGGGGAGAGGGGTAAGGAGAGGAGGATAGGGAGGGGAGGGGTGGAGAGAGGAGGATAGGGTGGGGAGAGAGGTGGAGAGAGGAGGATAGGGTGGAGAGTGGAGGATAGGGTGGGGAGGTATGGAGAGAAGTGATAGGCTGCGGAGAGGGGTGGATAGAGGATAGGGTGGGGAGAGAGGTGGGGATAGGATAGGGTGGGGAGAGGGGTAGAGAGAGGAGGATAGGATGGGGAGGGGTGGAGAGAGGAGGATAGGGTGGGGAGGGGTGGAGAGAAGAGGATAGGGTGGGGAGGTGTGGAGAGGGGGGATAGGGTGGGGAGAGGAGTGGAGAGAGGAGGATAGGGTGGGGAGAGAGCTGGAGAGAGCAGGATGTGGGGAGAGTGATGGGGAGAGGAGGATAGGGTGGGAAGTGTGGTGGAGAGAGGAGGATAGGGTGGGGCGAGAGGTGGGGATAGGAGGATAGGGTGGGGAGAGGGGTAGAGAGAGGATAGGGTGGGGAGAGGGGTAAGGAGAGGAGGATAGGGAGGGGAGGGGTGGAGAGAGGAGGATAGGGTGGATTGAGGGGTGGAGAGAAGAGGATAGGGTGGGGAGAGGGGTGGAGAGAGCAGGATAGGGTGGGGTGAGAGGTGGAGATCAGAGGAGAGGTTGGACAGAGGAGTGGTTAGAGGAGGATAGGGTTGGGAGAGGGGTGGATAGAGGAGGATAGGGTGGGGATGGTGGAGCGAGGAGGATAGGGTGGAGAGTGGAGGATAGGGTGGGGAGGTATGGAGAGAAGTGATAGGCTGCGGAGAGGGGTGGATAGAGGAGGATAGGGTGGGGAGGTGTGGAGAGGGGGGATAGGGTGGGGAGAGGAGTGGAGAGAGGAGGATAGGGTGGGGAGAGAGCTGGAGAGAGCAGGATGTGGGGAGAGTGATGGGGAGAGGAGGATAGGGTGGGAAGTGTGGTGGAGAGAGGAGGATAGGGTGGGGCGAGAGGTGGGGATAGGAGGATAGGGTGGGGAGAGTGGTAAGGAGAGGAGGATAGGGTGCGGAGAGGGTTGGATAGAGGAGGATAGGGTGGGCATGGTGGAGCGAGGAGGATAGGGTGGAGAGTGGAGGATAGGGTGGGGAGGTATGGAGAGAAGTGATAGGCTGCGGAGAGGGGTGGATAGAGGAGGATAGGGTGGGGAGAGAGGTGGGGATAGGATAGGGTGGGGAGAGGGGTAGAGAGAGGAGGATAGGATGGGGAGGAGTGGAGAGAGGAGGATAGGGTGGGGAGGGGTGGAGAGAGGAGGATAGGGTGGGGAGGTGTGGAGAGGGGGGATAGGGTGGGGAGAGGAGTGGAGAGAGGAGGATACGGTGGGGAGAGAGCTGGAGAGAGCAGGATGTGGGGAGAGTGATGGGGAGAGGAGGATAGGGTGGGAAGTGTGGTGGAGAGAGGAGGATAGGGTGGGGCGAGAGGTGGGGATAGGAGGATATGGTGGGGAGGGGTTGAGAGCGGAGGATAGGGTGGGGAGAGGGGTAAGGAGAGGAGGATAGGGAGGGGAGGGGTGGAGAGAGGAGGATAGGGTGGGGAGAGAGGTGGAGAGAGGAGGATAGGGTGGAGAGTGGAGGATAGGGTGGGGAGGTATGGAGAGAAGTGATAGGCTGCGGAGAGGGGTGGATAGAGGATAGGGTGGGGAGAGAGGTGGGGATAGGATAGGGTGGGGAGAGGGGTAGAGAGAGGAGGATAGGATGGGGAGGGGTGGAGAGAGGAGGATAGGGTGGGGAGGGGTGGAGAGAAGAGGATAGGGTGGGGAGGTGTGGAGAGGGGGGATAGGGTGGGGAGAGGAGTGGAGAGAGGAGGATAGGGTGGGGAGAGAGCTGGAGAGAGCAGGATGTGGGGAGAGTGATGGGGAGAGGAGGATAGGGTGGGAAGTGTGGTGGAGAGAGGAGGATAGGGTGGGGCGAGAGGTGGGGATAGGAGGATAGGGTGGGGAGAGTGGTAGAGAGAGGATAGGGTGGGGAGAGGTTAAGGAGAGGAGGATAGGGAGGGGAGGGGTGGAGAGAGGAGGATAGGGTGGATTGAGGGGTGGAGAGAAGAGGATAGGGTGGGGAGAGGGGTGGAGAGAGCAGGATAGGGTGGGGTGAGAGGTGGAGATCAGAGGAGAGGTTGGACAGAGGAGTGGTTAGAGGAGGATAGGGTTGGGAGAGGGGTGGATAGAGGAGGACAGGGTGGGGATGGTGGAGCGAGGAGGATAGGGTGGAGAGTGGAGGATAGGGTGGGGAGGTATGGAGAGAAGTGATAGGCTGCGGAGAGGGGTGGATAGAGGAGGATAGGGTGGGGAGGTGTGGAGAGGGGGGATAGGGTGGGGAGAGGAGTGGAGAGAGGAGGATAGGGTGGGGAGAGAGCTGGAGAGAGCAGGATGTGGGGAGAGTGATGGGGAGAGGAGGATAGGGTGGGAAGTGTGGTGGAGAGAGGAGGATAGGGTGGGGCGAGAGGTGGGGATAGGAGGATAGGGTGGGGAGAGGGGTAAGGAGAGGAGGATAGGGAGGGGAGGGGTGGAGAGAGGAGGATAGGGAGGGGAGAGAGGTGGAGAGAGGAGGATAGGGTGGAGAGTGGAGGATAGGGTGGGGAGGTATGGAGAGAAGTGAAAGGCTGCGGAGAGGGGTGGATAGAGGAGGATAGGGTGGGGAGAGATGTGGGGATAGGATAGGGTGGGGAGAGGGGTAGAGAGAGTAGGATAGGATGGGGAGGGGTGGAGAGAGGAGGATAGGGTGGGGAGGGGTGGAGAGAGGAGGATAGGGTGGGGAGGTGTGGAGAGGGCGGATAGGGTGGGGAGAGGAGTGGAGAGAGGAGGATAGGGTGGGGAGAGAGCTGGAGAGAGCAGGATGTGGGGAGAGTGATGGGAGAGGAGGATAGGGTGGGAAGTGTGGTGGAGAGAGGAGGATAGGGTGGGACGAGAGGTGGGGATAGGAGGATAGGGTGGGGAGAGGGGTAGAGAGAGGAGGATAGGGTGGGGAGAGGGGTAAGGAGAGGTTAGGGAGGGGAGGGGTGGAGAGAGGAGGATAGGGTGGGGAGAGAGGTGGAGAGAGGAGGATAGGGTGGATTGAGGGGTGGAGAGAAGAGGATAGGGTGGGGAGAGGGGTGGAGAGAGGAGGATAGGGTGGGGTGAGAGGTGGAGATCAGAGGAGAGGTTGGACAGAGGAGTGGTTAGAGGAGGATAGGGTTGGGAGAGGGGTGGAGGGAGGATGATAGGGTGGGGAGTGGGGTGGAGAGAGGAGTATAGGGTGGGGAAGGTGGAGAGTGGACGACAGGGTGGCGAGAGGAGTGGAGAGAGGATAGTGTGGTGAGAGAAATGTTGGGGAAGAGATGGATAGAGGGGACTGAGGGAGAGAGAGGCTGAGGGAGTGGGTAGTGGGTCTCATCACCTCTCCTCACCTTCTCTTTCTCCCCTCCCCTCCTCAATCTGTTTCCTCCCTCTCCCCCACCCTGCAGAAAATGGTGGTGATCCACGCCAACCAGCCCGCACCATCAGACCTCGCCTCCGTCTTCTCCGGCAAGCCGGCGCCCACTCCTGCCTTTGACGGGCCCCAGTGACGACACGTCCCCCTACTCCACCGGACCGCCTGAAGGATTCGGGCCGAGCGATCTGAGGCTCAGCCCGAAAGAAAAGTCAAAGCAGGACTTTCGAGATTGAGGAGGGGAGGGGAGGGTAACGGTGCTAGCCTCTTCCCGTAGTCACATTCCTCCCCCGTGGGAACCCCCCAGTTCTTGCTCCCTTGTTACGAGCTACACTCTCCCACCCTCGGCTCCCGTCAATCCTGAAACACTCCGCTCTCTGTCCCCTCGCTCTCCCCTCTATCACCTCCCATCACACCCTGACTGGTGGCCATTTTGTGATGGTTACATTGACAACCGCTCTCCCACCATTGTAGAATGGGGCAAACCCTTTCCTCACCTTCCACTCACTTCCCTTCCTGTTTATCCAATCTCAACTCCTCATCCCTCCTCTCCTTCCCCTCGGTGCCCACTCTCACATCTCTCCATTTAACCTTCTGCCGACAGCCATATTGTGACAGGGTCTGATCCTCCCTCCCACTTCCTCCACCACGAAGTGTCACTTCCTCACACTCGCCATCTTGTCACCCTCCTTCCCATCCCATCACTCGCAAACCCCTTCCCTCCCTCCCCTCGCTCTCCTCTCCCAGCCATCTCGACGCTCTGCATCGTATGCTGGTTGGGGCTGCCATTTTGCGATGTCAATCTTCGCCTCTCCTCATCGCCCTCTTTCTCTCTCTCTGTTACCCGGTGAGTCACTCTCCTACTCACTCCGTCACTCCTGACACCCTTTCCCCTCTCTGGCCCTTGCCCTTTCTCCCGCCATCCACCACATTTTGGTGAACAATTTCTGATGGGAAATTTCGCTCCCCCACCCAATCCCTTCTCCCACGTCCGTTGAGTGAGTCGCTCCCCTCTCCCTCGTTGAGACAATGATCTCCCCGATCCATCAGCCCTGACCGCGTCCCCGACCCCCGCTCCCCCTTTCTCCTTCCCACGCCCCACTTTTTTGCAGCTCGTCTTATTTGCGAAGGAAATGTCACCACCCATTCATCCTCCACTATTGAAAACGTCACTCCCCCACACCCCACATCCTGTCCAATCAAACCACTCCCTCCCGTCCCATCACTTTCCCTCTCTCCCCGTCCCATCACTCCCCTTTCCTTCCTGTCGTTTCACTCCTTCTCACCCCGTCTATATCTTCTCCACGTCGGCCACCAGTTTGTGACAGGAACTTTCGCCCCTCACCTTTCCGTCCCCTATTGATCAGTGACTTCGCCACGCTCACCGTCTCATCAGTCCACTCCTTGTCCCATCACACCTCTTCCTCCCAAACCCCTCACCCTTCCTCCCCAAAACCCACATGTATATGTGTGTGCGTGATCTGAGATATATACATTAGTTTATTCGATGACAAAATTATCAGAATTAAAACATATATACGGTACCCAAGACGATATAAAACACAAATTAAAATACTGTTATTACAATCAGTAACACACTCGATCCCGGGATTGTATCCATGGGCACCGCATGTTCCTTCACCATAGATTCTGTGTGCGACAGTGGCCATTGTAAGTCAGTGTCTCACTCCATCCCTGGCGGCCACATTAACCAAGGGTTCGCCCATTTTAAATCAGCGCGTCCCTCCCTCTCTTGTGCTCACTTCTACCAAAGCCGCCACTCCCTCGCCAGCGGCCATTTCCAGTGAAGCGTCGGCCATTTGAAGTCAACGTATCCTTCACTCCTTCTCTGCCGATCACTGAAACCAAGGCGCCGCTCCCTCCTTGGTCCCGTTTCAACTCGGCCGAACGGGGTCTCCTTCAGTCACCACATCTCTCCCTTTTCCTCAACAAAATTAACGATAGTGACAGCCGTTTTCAATCGCAGTCTCACCCCCTTCCTTCCCGGAGCCCACTTTAAACAAGGTATCGCGAACCCTAAACTGCCCTGTCAGGCATTTTAAGCGAAACAACGGCTATTTTATGTCAGAGCGTCACTCTCTCCCATTAGATCATTGTACATCGACCTATTACCCCCTCTCTCTTCTCAATGTGCCACTGTCTCAATTTCGGCCATTTTTCCCGGTGCATCTCTCCCTCCCTGTTGACCATTTGAAGTCTGTCCATCACTCTCTCCCTGTCGGCCATTGTAACAAAGGAATCAGGGACTACTATTTCAGGTCGGACCGCCACTCCCTCGGATTTGTCAGTGCATCCCTCCCTCCCTGGTGATCATTTTCACTGCGTGCGTCACCCCCTCCCTGGTGACACTGTTATCTCGGCGCAACACTCTGCCCCGGTAATAATATTATATTCAGGCTTTAATCCAGAATCCTATTTTAATCAGCAGATAACTCCCCCCTCCCCGCGTTAAAATTTTCAGTCAGTGTGTCATCCCCACCCTGTCGGTCATTTTAACTCTGCCTGTCACTCCCACTCTCTTGTCAGTGTATCACTCCCTCCCTGCCGGCCATGAGAAACAAGGTGACCACAGCCATCTTAATTCCGCCCATCGCCCCCTCCCTGGCGTCCATTGTCACTCAGCCCATCGCTTTCTCCCCGGAGACCATTTTCAGTCAACCTTTCACTCCCTCCCTGGTGACCATTCTAAATCCTTCTGTCGTTCCCTCCCTGGTCACCATTTTCAATCGGGGGGCTGGAGGGGGACAGATAGCCAGAATGGGAGTTCGGTGGAGATGAGATCCTGGGCACCCAGACTCTGCCAGTCCGACCTCCCTCAGCCTGGAGCTGAGACGCTACTGTGTCAGTGTGAGGAGCTCCGACCCACTGTTGCAGTGCACAGGGTGCGGGGGGCAGCAGAAACCTCAAATAAAACTCGAGTCCGGCACCAGGACAGGAAGTTACAGTGGTTTATTGATTTCATCATGACAAATGTAAATCAAACAATGTGTGAGCTGCTGACGTGCGGGAATAAATAAGCTGCTCCCGACTCACTCACAGTCACACACAATTAACTGACCGGCGACAACGAGTGACCGGTTGAATAATCAGTCCCGTTTCTCACCGTCACTCTGCATCGGGGAACCGACGATTATAAAATCACACTTCAGGGCCGTGTCCGGGATCGCTGCAGATCCAGGGTCACTGCCGAGGGATTTGTCAATTTAACATCATTATATCGGCCAGGTTGCCGAATGCACCGTCCTCAGCAAAGGGAGCAAAAGGATTCTCTCCCGGGATAATCCCACCCCGGGAAACCGGTGTCCCAGACTGAGCCCCGGACCCCCGAGCTCTTCCTGTCTGGGTAATTCTCCGGGGTGTCACGTGGGAGAGCCTCGAACCCGCACATCCGGCGGAAGCTGACCCGCCGGACAACAGGCGGAATGACGTCACGGCGGGACCGTTCCAAGCGACACACAGCGCGAGACCTGAGCCGGTTCAGTTAAAACTGTTGAGAGTTGAACCAGGCGCGCGGCCATTAAAGGTAAGGGCGGGAATTAAAGGGGAGGGCAGGGAATCGACCAAATGTCCCCATCCCGCGGGCGGGGATGTTCACACATTCAGATGTTCACACGGCCACTCTCAGTCCGGGTCTGGATTCCCGCAGAGATCCCAGTTCCTTCCTCCCGGTCACACTGAACCGATTCCCCCCCAGCCTGAAACAGATGGGAGAATAAAGATAAAATAAACAGATTACACAACAGTGTCAGTAACAGGGACTGGGGTTAATGTTTCAACAACACTCACAGACAAATATCACCAGAAAACCCGCGGATCCGCTGATATTTTATCACATTGAACATTAACACAAACACTCACTCGATCTGCTTCAGTCTCGGGAGGGTCAGTATGAGGCGGTGGAGAGCGGGGACAGATCCGTCTGTCAGAGAGTTAAATTCCAGGTTCAACTCCGTCAGTGATGGGTTTGTACTGAGAGCGGAGACGAGATCCTCGGCACCAGAATCTGTGAGACCGACCTCCCTCAGCCTGGAGATGAGAGAGAGTGAGGGTGAAGGACACAGAGAGACAGGAGACGGAACAAATCCCCAGTGTTTATCAGTAACACAATTACTGATCACATTAATGTTCAGTGTCAGACACCCAGTGACTGTAAACACAATCTCCCACAGTCTGGTTCTTACCACAGTTTCTGTATTTTACACTCCGGGTCCCTCAGAGCCGCAGACACCAGTTTCACTCCTGAATCACCAAGTTTATTAGAACCCAGGTTCAGCTCCGTCAGTGATCGGATTGTACTGAGAGCAGAGGCGAGATCCGCGGCTCCAGAATCTGTGAGACCGACATCCCACAGCCTAGAGATGACAGAGAGTGAGGGTGAAGGAAACAGAGAGACAGGAGACGGTAGAAATCCCCAGTGTTTATCAGTAACACAATTACTGATCACATTAATGTTCAGTGTCAGACACCCAGTGACTGTAAACACAATCTCCCACAGTCTGGTACTTACCGCAGTTCCTGTATTTTACACTCCGGGTTCCTCAGAGCCGCAGACACCAGTTTCACTCCTGAATCTCCCAGTTTATTATCACTCAGGTTCAGCTCCGTCAGTGATGGGTTTGTACTGAGAGCGGAGACGAGATCCTCGGCACCAGAATCTGTGAGACCGACCTCCCTCAGCCTGGAGATGAGAGAGAGTGAGGGTGAAGGACACAGAGACACAGGAGACGGTACAAATCCCCAGTGTTTATCAGTAACAGAATTGCTGATTTTTTTCTTCAGCACGACTGTGCAAGTCAGCCAGTGAAAACAGCGAGAAGAGTTTAAAAGGAAGACAGATTTACAGAGTGAGCGTCAGAGGAGCGGGAGACAGAGTAGGAAGGCTTTGGCTCAACGGGGCTTCGGCGATAAAGGGTCGAGGCGAGGTAGGTTATCTGTTGACAATACAGACAGAGAGTATGTGTGTGAGGCTGGTTTTCTGTGCTCGGTGTCAGAAGTGGGAGATCCTGGAGACTCCCAGCCTCCTGGACGGCAACATCTGCACCCGGTGTGTCGAGCTGCAGATCCTTAGGGACCGAGTTAGGGAACTGGAGATGCAGCTCGGTGACTTTCGTCTGGTCAGGGAGAGTGCGGAGGTGATAGAGAGGAGCTACAGGCAGGTGCTCACACCGGGGCCACGGGAGACTGAAGAAGTGGGTCAGAGTCAGGACAGGGAAGGCCAAGAAGCATGTACTAGAGAGTACCCCAGTAGCTGTACCCCTTGACGATAAGTACCCCTGTTCGAGTACTGCCGGAGGGGGATGGCCTATGGGTTGGGGAGCATCAGTGTCAGTGCCTCTGGCACAGAGTCTGGCCCTGTGGCTCAGGAGGGCAGGGAAAGGAAGAGGAAGGCAGCAGAGATAGGGGACTATAGTCAGGGGGTCAGACAAACGATTCTGTGGACGCAGGAAAGAAACTCGGATGGTAGTTTGTCTCGCAGGTGCCAGGGTCCGGGATGTTTCTGATCACGTCCAAGATATCCTGCAGTGGGAGCGAGAACAGCCAGAGGTCGTGGGACATATTGGTACCAGTGACTGGCAGGAAAAGGGAAGAGGTCCTGAAAACAGACTACAGGGAGTTAGGAAGGAAGTTGAGAAACAGGACCTCAAAGGTAGTGATCTTGGAATTACTGCCTGTGCAACATGACAGTGAGAATAAGATTAGGATGAGGTGGAGGATAAACGCATTGACTGAGGGATTGGAGCAGGAGGCAGGGATTCAGATTTCTGGATCATTGGGACCTCTTTTGGAGCAGGTGTGACCTGCACAAAAATGACGGGTTGCACTTGAATCCCGGGGCACCAATATCCTGGCAGCAAAGTTTGCTAAGGCTACTGGGGAGAGTTTAAACTAGAATTGCTGGGGGGAGGGAACCAAATTGATGTGATGGAGGAGAGGAAGGTTGGCTCACAAATAGAGAGAATTTGGAGACAGTGTGAAAGGGAGGATGCGCAGGTGATAGAGAAGGGAGGCACTCAGTCCGATGGTTTGAGATGTGTCTATTTTAATGCAAGGAGTATGATGAATAGAACGGATGAGCTTAGAGCGTGGATCAGCTCTCGGAGCTATGATGTGGTGGTCATTACAGAGACTTGGATGGTGCAGGGGTAGGAACGGCTGCTTCAAGTGTCAGGATTTAATTGTTTCAGAAAGGACAGGGAGGGAGGCAAAAGAGGTGGGGACCTGTCACTGTTGATCAGAGATAGTGTCACGGCTACAGAAAAGGAGGAAGTCATGGAGGGTTTGTCTAAGGTGTCTCTGTGGGTGGAAGTTAGGAACAGGAAGGGGTCAGTAACTCTACTGGGTGTTTTGTGTAGACCACCCAATGGTAACAGGGACATCGAGGAGCAGATAGGGAGACAGATTCTGGAAAGGAGTTTTAATAACAGGGTTGTTGAGGTGTGAGGTTTTAAATTCCCAAATATTGATTGGCATCTCCCTAGAGTGAGGGGTTTAGATGGGGTGGAATTTGTTAGGTGTGTTCAGGAAGGTTTCTTAACACAATATGTAGATAAGCCTACAAGAGGAGAGGCTGTGCTTGATCTGCTATTGGGAAATGAACCTGGCCTGGTGTCAGGTATCTCAGTGGGAGAGCATTTTGGAGATAGTGATCACAGTTCTATCTCTTTTACCATAGCATTAGAGAGGGATAGGATCAGGCAAGCTTGGGAAACCTTTAATTAGAGTAAGGGAAACTATGAGCCTATAAGGCTGGAACTTGTAAGCATAAATTGGAAACAGATGCGCTCAGGGAAACATACTGAAGAAATGTAGAAAATGTTCAGGGGATATTTGCGTGGGGTTCTGAGTTTGTACGTTCCAATGAGACATGGAAAGGATGGTAGGGTACAAGATCCATGGTGCACAAAGGCCGTTGTAAATCTAGTCAAGAAGAAAAGAAGAGCTTATGAAAGGTTCAAAAAACGAGGTAATGACATGAATCTGGAAGATTATAAGGCTCGCAGGAAGGAGCTTAAGAGTGAAATCAGGAGAGCTGAAGGGACTATGAGAAGGGCTTGGCAGACAGGATTAAGGAAAACCCCAAAGCATTCTGCAAGTATGTGAAGAGCAAGAGGACAAGATGTGAAAGAATAAGACCAAACAAGTGTGACAATGGAAAAGTGCGTATGGAACCAGAGGAAATAGCGGAGGTATTTAATGAATCATTTGCTTCAGCATTCATGACGGAAAAGGATCTTGGCGATTGTAGGGATGAATTGCAGTGGACTGAAAAAATTGAAAATGTAGTTATTAAGAAAGAGGATGTGGTGGAGCTTTTGGAAAGCATCAATTTGGATAAGTCACCGTGACTGGAAGAGATGTACACCAGGCTACTGTGGGAAGCGAGGGAGGGGATTGCTGAGCCTCTGGCAATGATCTTTGCATCATCAATGAGGATGTGAGAGGTTCTGGAGGATTGGAGGGTTGGGAATGTTGTTCACTTATTCAAGAAAGTGAGTAGGGATAGCCCAGGAAATTATAGGCTAGTGAGTCTTACTTCAGTGGTTGGTAAGTTGATGGAGAAGATCCTGAGAGGTAGGGAGAGGCAAAATATGATTAGGAATAGACAGCAAGGCTTTGTGAAAGGCAGGTCGTGCCTTACGAGCCTGACTGATTTTTTTGAGGATGTGACTAAACACATTGATGGAGGTAGAGCAGTAGATGTAGTGTATATGGATTTCAGCAAGGCATTTGATAAGGTACCCCATGCAAGGCTTATTGAGAAAGTAAGGAGGCCTGGGATCCAAGGGGACATCGCTTTGTGGATCCGGAACTGACTTGCCCACAGAAGGCAAAGAATGGTTGTAGACGGGTCATATTCTGCATGGAGGCCGGTGACCAGTGGAGTGCCTCAGAGATCTGTTCTGGGACCCCAAGTCTTTGTGATTTTTATAAATGACCTGGATGAGGAAGTGGAGGGATGGATAAGTAAATTTGATGATGACACAAAGGTTGGGGGTGTTGTGGATAGTGTGGAGGGTTGTCCAAGGTTACAACGGGACATTGACAGGATGCAAAACTGGGCTGAGAATTGGCAAATGGAGTTCAACCCAAATAAGTGTGAAGTGGTTCACTTTGGTAGGTCAAATATGATGGCAGAATATAGTATTATTGGTAAGTCTTGGCAGTGTGGATGATCAGAGGGATCTTGGGGTCTGAGTACATAGGACACTCAAAGCTGCTATGCAGGTTGACTCTGTAATTAAGACGGCGTACAGTGTAATGGCCTTCAGCAGTAGTGGGATTGAGTTTAAGAGTTGAGAGGTAATGTTTAAGAGTTGAGAGGTTATGAAGGGGATAGATCGAGTTGACGTGGATAGGCTTTTTCCGTTGAGAGTAGGGGAGATTCAAACAAGAGGACATGATCTGAGAGTTAGGCGGCAAAGGTTTAAGGGTAACACGAGGGGGAATTTCTTTACTCAGAGAGTGGTGGCTGTGAATGAGCTTCCAGTAGAAGTGGTAGAGGCAGGTTCAGTATTGTAATTTAAAGTAAAATTGGATAGGTAAGTAGACAGGAAAGGAATGGAGGGTTACGGGCTGAGTGGGAGCCAGTGCGAGTAGGTGAGAGTAAGCGTTTGGCATGGACTACAAGGGCCGAGATGTCCTGTTTCCATGCTGTAATTGTTATATGGTTATATGTTGCAGCACTATAGGACCCTGGTCAGACCCTACTTGGAGTACTGTGCTCAATCCTGGTGTCCTCACTATAGGAAGGACGTGGAAACCATTAGAAAGGGTGCAGAGGAGATTTACAAGGATTTTGCCTGGATTGGGGACCAAGCCTTATGAGAATAAGTTGAGTGAACTCAGCCTTTTCTCTTGGAGAGACAGAGGATGAGAGGTGATTTGATAGAGGCGTACAAGATAATGAGAGGCATTGATCATGTGGTTCATCAGAGGCTTTTCCCCAGGGCTGAAATGGTTAGCACAAGAGGGCATAGTTTTAAAGTGCTTCGAATTAGGTACAGAGGAGATGTCAGGGGTAAGATTTTTTTACGCAGAGATTGGTGAGTGCGTGGAAAGGGCTGCTGGAGGCGGAAACGATAGGGTCTTTTAATTCCAGAATGGCTACATGGAGCTTAGAAATATAGTGGGCTATGGGTAAAACCGAGGTAATTATAAGGTAGTGACATGTTCGGCACAGCTTTGTGGGCCGAAGGGCCTCTATTGTACTGTATGTTTTCTATGTTTCTTTGTTTTTGCTGATCACATTAATGTTCAGTGTCAGACACCCAGTGACTGTAAACACAATCTCCCACAGCCTGGTACTTACCGCAGTTTCTGTATTTTACACTCTGGGTTCCTCAGAGCCGCAGACACCAGTTTCACTCCTGAATCTCCCATTTTATTCTGCCCAAGTCTAAACACAAACAGACAGATTGATGAACAAAGTGATTCAAACCGTGGGTTTAGCGGAATTTCTCTCGCTCGGATATTTCAGGAAACATTAAAACCTTCAGTAAATCACTGATCGGAGTTCCCATCTCAGTCATTGCCCCTCACTGCCCAGCTCCAGCGTATTCACCAAATGTCGGTAATTTAGTTTGTCGGTGTGACCCTGTAAACTCTCTCATTTCCAGATGGCTAAACAAAATGTTCCTAACAGAAAAGCAGAAATGTCAATGGGACACAGTGAAATAGACCCACCCGAGCTAAAGGGATGGGGAAGAGAGATCCCACAAGAAGAGTGGAGGATGAGAACAGAGAACCCACACGAGAAAGGGTGATGGTGAATAGAGATCCCACAGGAGGAAGTGGGATGGGGAAGAGAGATCCCACAGGTAGAAAGGGGGTAGGGAAGATAAATCCCACCGGAGGAAGGGGGATGGGGATGAGAGATCCCAAAGGAGGAATGGCGAAGGGGAAGAGATAAATCAGCGGAGGTAGGGGGATGGGGAACAGATCCCACAGGAGGAAGGGGGATGGGTAAGAAAGATCCAGCAGGAGGAAGGGGGGAAAGAGAGATCCCACAGGTGGAAAGGGGTGGGGAAGAGATAGATTTCTCAAGAGGAAGGAAGATGTGGAAGAGAGATGCCAAAAGAAGAGTAGGGGATGGGAACAGAGGCCCCACACGAGAAAGGGTAATGGTGAATAGAGATCCCGCAGGAGGAAGGCGGATGTGGAAGAGAGATTCCACAGGAGGAAGTCAGATGAACGAGTGATCCCAAAGGAGGAAGGGTGATGGGGAAGAGATATCCCACAGAAGGAAGGGGGTGGATAAGAGAGACCCAACGTGAGGAAGGGGGATGGGGTATCGAGATCCAACAGCTGGAATGGGGATGGGGAAGAGAGATCCCACAGGAGGAAGGGGGATGGGGAAGAGATAGATCCCTCAAGAGGAAGGCAGATGTGAAGAGAAATCCCAAAAGAAGAGTGGTGGATGGGAACATAGGCCCCATACGAGAAAGGGTGATGGTGAATAGAGATCCCGCAGGAGGAAGGCGGATGTGGAAGAGAGATTCCACAGGAGGAAGTCAGATGGACGAGTGATCCCAAAGGAGGAAGGGTGATGGGGAAGGGATATCCCACACGAGGAAGGGAGTTTGGGAAGGAGAGTGCATGAAGGGGGAATGGGAGGAGAGATCCCACAGGAAGAAAGGGAGTGGGGAAGATAAATCCCATTGGAAGAAGGGGGATGGGGATGAGATGCCACAGGAGGAAGGGAGATGGGAAAGAGGGATCCCACAGGAGAAAGGGGATGTGGAAGAGAGATCCCACGGGAGGAAGGGGGATGTGGAAGGGAGATCCCACAAGAAGAGTGGGGGGATGGGAACAAATGCTCCACTGGCGAAGGTGGATGGGGAAAGAGATCCCAGACGAAGAAGGCGGATGGGGGAGAGTGATCCCACTGGAGGAAGTGGGATGGGGAAGAGAGATTCCCACAGGATGAACAGAGGTGGAGATGAAAAAAGATCAAGGGAGTGAGGAAGGGGATGTGGGAGAGTCATCCCACAGAAAGAAGGGGGATGAGGAAAAGCCATTCTACAGGAGGAAGGAGCATGAGGAAGAGAGATACAGCAGGAGGAAGTGTGATGGGGTAGAGTGATCCTACGGGAGGAGGGGAGCTGAGAAAGTCAGATGCCACAGGAAGAGGGGAATGGGAGCAGAGACCCATCAGCAGGAAGGGGGATGGGGAAGAGAGATCCCACTGGAGGAAGGGAGATGAGAAAGACAGATGCCACAGGAGGAGGGGAATGGGTACAGAGGCCCATCAGCAGGAAGGGGGACGGTTAACAGGAGGAGGTTGGATGGACGTGCGATCTTAAAGCAGGAAGTGGGATGTCGAAGGCAGATCTCACAGGAGGAAGGGCGATGGGGAATAGGGATCCGACAGGAAGAGGAGGGACGTGGAAGAGAGATCATACAGGAGGAAGGGGTTTGGGGAAGCAGGATCCCACAGGAGAATGTCAGTTGGGGAAGGTACATCGCACAGGAAGAAGGGGGATGGGGAATGGGGATCCCACAGGTGGATTGCTACCCATGCCACGTGCTAGTGAGGCTGGAAAAAGGAAGATAATGCAACTAAATACGTGGCTGAGGGGATGGTGCATGAGGGAGGGGTTCATGTTTCTGGACAATTGGGCTTTCTTCAAGGGGAGGTGGGACCAGTTCGAATTGGACAGTTTGCACCTGAACTGGAGGGGGACTAACATCCTTGCCGGTAGGTTAGCAAGTTCTGCTCCGGGGGTTTTAAACTAGATTGCAGGGGGAGGGGAACCGGAGTGTTAGAGCAGATAGTGAGGTGGAGGAGGATAAGCGTCATGCAAGGACTGCTTGTATAGACAGATATCAATGGTTTGTACGTGACAGAAATGTTCTCAGGTGCATCTATTTCAATGCAAGGAGTTTTGTACGTAAGGCCGATCAGTTTACGTCGTGGATTGGCACACGATGATTTTGATATTTTTGCTATTAGTAAGACTTTGTTGCAGGAGGGGCAAGACTGGCAGCTTCATGTTCCGGGTATCCATTGTTTCAGACGTGATAGGGGGTACGGATGAAAGGGGGAGGAGTGGCATTACCAGTCACCGAGAATATCACAGATGTGCGTAGACGGGTCTGCGCGGAGGGTTCGTCTACAGAGGCCATATGGGTGGAGCTGAGGAACGGGAAAGGTGTGAGCACACTAATAGGGTTGTATTATAGTCAGAGAGAATTGGAGGAGCAAATCTGTAGAGAGTTTGTAGACCAATGTAAGAAACAGAAAGTTGTAATCGTAGGGGATTTTAACTTTACACATATTGACGGGGACGCCCATTCTGAGAAAGGGTTAGATGGCGTGGAGTTTGTCAAACGTGCTCAGAAAAGTTTTCTAAATCAATATCTTGAGGTATCAACGAGAGAGGGTGCAGTACCTGATCTCCTATTATGGAACCAGACAGGTCAGGTGACAGAAGTATGTGTAGGAGAACATTTTGGGTCCAGTGACCATAATGTCATTAGTTTCAAGATAATTATGGATAAGGATAGGACTGGTCCACCAGTTAAGGTCCTGAATTGGAGAAGGGCCAATTTTGTGGAAATGAGAGAGGATCTGGGAAAAGTGGATTGGGTTAAGTTGTTTTCTGGCAGGGATGTGTTCAGTAAGTGGAACGCTTTCAAGGGTAAAATTTTGAGAGTGCAGAGTTTGCATGTTCCTGCCAGGATTAAAGGCAAAGTTAACAGGGATAGGGAACCTTGGTTTTCAAGGGATATTGGCGATCTGGTTAAGTAGGTGTTTAGTAGGTATAGGTAACAAGGGACAAATTAGGTACTTGAAGAGCATAGAGAATGTAAGGGATTACGAAAGAAGGAAATTAGGAAGGCAAAAAGAAGACATGAGGTTGTTTTGGCAGATAATGTGAAGGTAAACCCGAAGGGTTTCTACCAGTATATTAAGAGTACAAGGATAGTAAAGGACATAATTGTTCCACTTGAAGATCAGAGTGGTCGTCTATGTGTGGAGCCTCGCGAGATGGGGGAGATCTTAAAGTTTTTTTGTGTCAGTATTTACTCAGGAAACTGGCATAGCGGATATGGAATTAAGGGAAACAAGCAGGAGTGTCATTGAACGTATAGAGATTAAAGAGGAGGAGCTGCTTGCTGCCTTACAGTGAATAAAGGTAGATAAGTCCCCCGGGGCCTGACATGATATTTTCTTGGACCTTGAGAGAGACTAGTGTAGAAATTGCAGGGGCCTTGGCAGAAATATTTAAAATGTCCTTAGCCACGGGTGCGGTGCTGGAGGATTGGAGGGTAGCTCATGTTGTTCCATTGTTGGAAAAAGGCTCCAAAAGTACACCAGCTAATTACAGGCCAGTGAGCCTGACATCAATAGTAGGTAAATTAGCGGAAGGTGTTCTGAGAGATCGGATATACACAGATTTGGACAGCCAAGGGCTGATTAAAGATAGTCATCATGGCTTTGTTCATGGTAGATCATGTTTAATGAATCCTGTAGTGTTTTTCAAGGAAGTTTCCAAGAATGCATATGAAGGAAAGGCTGTGGATGTTGTCTACATGGACCTTTGTAAGGGCTTTGACAAGGTCCCACATAAGAGGTTAGTTCTAAAGGTCCAGACACTAGGTATCCATGGAGATGTTGTAAACTGGATTTGAATTGGCTGGGTGGGAGAAGACAGAGAGTGGTAGTGGATGATTGCTTCTCAGACAAAGGCCTGTGACTAGTGGCGTGTCTCAGGGATCGGTGCTGGGACCATTGTTTGTTGTCTATATCAAAGATCTAGATGATAATGTGATAAATTGGATCAGCAATTTGCTGATGACACTAAGATGGAGGCGTTTTGGACAGCGAGGAAGGCTTTCAAAGCTTGCAGAGGGATCTGGACCAATTGGAAAAATGGGCCAGAAAATGGCAGATGGAATTTATAACATATGACATATAACCATATACAGCACGGAAACAGGCCATCTCGGCCCTAGTCCATGTCGAATGCTTACTCTCACCTAGTCCCATCTACCTGCACTCAGCCCTTAACCCTCCATTCCATTCCTTTCCTGTCCATATACCTATCCAATTTTTTTTGTAAATGACAAAATCGAAACTGCCTCTACCACTTCTACTGGAAGCTCGTTCCACACAGCTACCATTCTCTGAATAAAGAAGTTCCCCCTCGTGTTACCCCTAAACTTTTGGTCCTTCACTCTCAATTCATTCCCTCTTGTTCTAACCTCCCTTACTCTCAATTGAAAAAAACTATCCACGTCAACTGAGTATCCCCCTCATAATTTTAAATACCTCTATCAAGTCTCTCCTCAACCTTCTACGCTCCAAAGAATAAAGACCTAACTTGTTCAACCTTTCTCCGTAACTTAAGTGCTGAAACCCAGGTAACATTCTAGTAAATCTCCTCTGTACTCTTTCTATTTTGTTGACATCTTTCCTATAATTCGGTGACCAGAACTGTACACAATACTCCAAATGTGGCCTTACCAATGCCTTGTGCAATTTTAACATTACATTCCAACTCCTATACTCAATGTTCTGATTTATAAAGCCAGCATACCAAAAGCTTTCTTCACCACCCTATCCACATGAGATTCCACCTTCAGGGAACTACGCACCATTATTCCTGGGTCACTCAGTTCTACTGCATTCCTCAATGCCCTACCATTTACCATGTATGTCCTATTTGAATTATTCCTACCAAAATATAGCAGCTTACACTTATCAGCATTAAACTCCATCTGCCATCGTTCAGCCCACTCTTCTAACTGGCCTAAATCTTTGAACAACAAGCTTTGAAACCTTCATTATTCACAACGCCACCTATCTTAGTATTATCTGCATACTTACTAATCGAATTTACCATCCATCACCCAGATCATTAATGCAAACGACAAACTACATTGGACCCAGTACAGATCCCTGAGGCACACCACTAGTCACCACTTTAATGCAGACAAGTGTGAGGTGTTGTATTTTGGAAGGACAAATCAAGGTAGGACATACACAGTAAATGGTAGGGCACTGAGGAGTGCGGAGGAACAAAAGGATCTGGGAGTTCAGATGCATAATTCCCTGAAAGTGACGTCACAGGTAGACAGGGTTGTAATGAAGGCTTTTGGCATCCTGGAATTCATAAATCAAAGTACTGAGTGTAGGAGTTGGGATGTTATGGTGAGGTTGTATAGGACATTGGTAAGGCCAAATATGGAGTATTGCGTGCAGTTCTGGTCACTGAACTATAGGAAGGATATCACTGGGATTGAAAGAGTGCAGAGAAGATTTACTAGGATGTTGCCGGGTCTTCAGGAGTTGAGTTACAAGGAAAGATTGAACAGGTTAGGACTTTATTCCTTGAAGCCCAGAAGAATGAGGGGAGATTTGATAGAAGGTTACAAAACTCTGAGGGGTATCGACAGGGTAGGTGCGAATGGGCTCTTTCCACATAGATTAGGAGAGATAGATTCCAGGAGGACTTGGCTTCAGGGTGAAAGGGGAAAGGTTTAGGAGGAAATTCATCACTAAGAGAGTGGTGAGAGTGTGGACGAGCTGTCATTTGATGTAAAAAATGCGGACTCACTCTTAAGCTTTAAGAATAAATTGGATAGATGCATGGATAGGAGAGGTCTGGAGGGTTATGGACTGCGTGCAGGTCAATGGGATTAGTGGAATAAAGTTTTGGCACAGAGCAGAAGGGCCGAATGGCTTGTTTTCTGTGCGCTTGTGTTTTATGATTTTATGATTCTATGAAGGGGGATGGGGAGGAGAGTTCACTCAGGTGGAAAGTGGAATTGAAGAGAGCTCCCGCAGAGGAAGGGGCATAGGGAAGAGAAAACTCACAGGGGGAAAGGGGATGGGCAATTGAGATCCCACAGGAGGAAGGGAGATGGGGAAGAGAGATCCCACAGGACGAAAGGGCATGGAGAAGGGAGATCCCACAGGAGGAAGCGGGATTGAGAAGAGAGATCCCACAGGATTCCAAGGTTAAACGGTAATCCTACGAGACGATAGGATGCAGATAATTTTTGTACTTGTGTGTTGGGTCTGAACAGAGGCCCAGAGGAAATGCGCCCTCTCTCTCTCTGCGTATCTGGTAGTGAGCAAAGTCATACACGGGGAGGGGCAGGTGAGGACAATCTGACAATTGTATTTCTCTCCCTCTGACTGGATCAGTCTGCTGACGGTCTCTTGTCCCTAACCGGGAAGGGAGTGTGAATTTCTGACCCACCTGCTGCAGTCAGTGTCGGTCTGGGTGTCACTGATCTGATGAAGTCTCCAACATCCCTTCACAAGGAACCACAGAACCCTCCCGTCCTTGAGATATTACTGACCGATCCCCTGGGCATTTGTCACAATTCTTCACAATCTGATTTACTAAAGTTTAACCCAAATTCCATTACATTGAAATAACGCAATGGAACAGTTCCACAGTTCAGAGTGAGAGATAAATCAAGTTACCTCAACTCCTGGCACTTGTGCAGCTCGGGTCCCAGACGCTGGATTCCTTCACACTGAATGTGGCAGTCCTCCAGTTTGAGGTGTTTTATTGTATCACAGAGTCCGATGACATGAGACAGGACCGCGCAGTCAATCGGGGTCAGTGTCATTCCACTGAATGAAAGTGTTTCCACAGATCCCAGTGCAGCCTGAGCCAGTCCACGATTCTGAGACTCAAACAGGTAGTGCAATGTGTTCAGGAATCTCCTTTTACCAGCTTTACTCATTGTGTTTCCAATCTGGCGTTTAACCTCCTCCTTCACCCAGTCAATCACCCGGCAGGTTGTTTCATGAGGAAATGGACCCAGAAACTCCTCCAGGCACCGAGCTGTCATTGGGGAGGAAAGACCAGCAACAAAACGGAGAAATACCTCAAATCGCCCATCTGTCATGTTGTGGGTTTCAGTGAGGAGTTTCATAATATCTCTGCCATCTGGGATCAGGAATTGTGTGACTGCAGCTACAAACTCTTGGATAGTGAGGTGTGGGAATGTGTACACCACGCTCCGGGCAGAATCCTCTCTCTCCAAAAGCTCCATCAGGAACCCGGACAGGAACTGGGAAGGCTGCAGATTGTACTTGATCAAATCTCCATCTGTAAACACAATCTTCTTCTCGGACACTCCTCTGAAGGCCATCTGACCAACCCTGAGTAACACATCACGGGGGTTCTCAATCTCACGGGTGTGGGTTTTCAGGATGTTGTAAATATAGTAGGAGTACAGTTGGGTGATGGTCTTGGGAACTCGCTGCGGGTCCCTGACTCTTTGTGTGAAGAAGGGGCCCAGTGCCAGAGCGAGGATCCAGCAGTAGGAGGGGTTGTAGCTCATGGTGTACAGTATCTCGTTCTCCTTCACGTGTTTGAAAACAGCTGCTGCCACCGTCTGATCTTCAAAGTGCCTGAAGAAATATTCCTTCCGTTCTTCACCGACAAATCCCAGGAGTTCAGCCCAGACACTGATCTTAGCCTTTTCCAATAAATGTAACACAGTAGGACGGGTGGTCACTAGCACTGAACACCCTGGGAGCATCTTGCCCTGGATTAAGCTGTACACAATATCAGACACCTTGCATTTGAATTCAGGATCTGAGCATGTGGACCGATGTTCTGTATCTCTCCAACTGTCAGCAAAATCAATTGTGTCATTGAATTCATCCAGACCATCGAATATAAACAGCAATCTCTTTGGGTTCTTCCAGACCTCTCTCAGGATATTCCCAAAGTAAGGATACTGATCCAGAATCAGTTCCTTCAGGTTTATTCTGCAGTTAATGGTGTTTAAATCCCGGAATTTGAAACTGAAGACAAACTGGAATTGTTGGTATATTTTCCCCGTGGCCCAATCATAAACAATCTTTTGTACCATTGTTGTTTTCCCGATCCCCGGGACTCCGGCCACTGCTGCCGAACTCCCAGATTTGGATTTACTCCGGGAAAAGCTGCTCTGGAACAACTGATCAGTCCGGATTTTTTCCAGCTTTCCACGGAGATGTTTCTCTCTCCACTCCTCGTTGTCTCTGCCTCTTACCAGCAGCTCATGTTCCACCAGTGTCCGATCTCGAACAGTAGAAATGACCGTGAGCTCAGCGTATCGATCAACCAGATGGAAAACCTTCACCTTCTCCCTCATCAGGATCGTGTTCACTCTCAGTGTTTCAGTTTGTGCCCGCAGATTCTCCTTGTGTTTCTGTTGAACATCTTCCATGGGAACAGAGAACGTAGTCAAAATATTAAATAGTTCAACGGACAAAGAAATTTCTAAATGCATTCCAATATTCTGTGTTTGAGATTACATGAATTAATTCAATGCTTCCATGGATATTAGGACAGGAAGTACATTTCTGTTCACAGACACTGGAATTAACAGCGATGAATGTCCCAGAAAATGTCCAATTCTCATATTCTGGTACTCATTACTTGTGATGGTGAAGATACCCCTGATATCCTATTCCAATCCTGACTGCACTTCCGTTAAAGCAACATTTCACTATATTTAAAGCATTGCTTGCATCATTAACAGATAATGTTAATGCTGATCTTGTGTGGAAATATGGAGAGCAGGACACTGTGCATTTTGGCAAAGCTGCACACTGGGGAGTCACAGGTGTCCACTGCTCTTGCATCAAAACAGGAGCAGAATATGCGGGAAATACTCAAGTCGGGCAGAGTCTGGGTGAGAATCACAGTGAAATTGCGGATCTATAACCCATCGGAATGGCAAGAAAGAAAATGACTGGTTTTCAATCGCAGTGATGGAGGATTGGTGGAAAGATGAAATCTCCGTTAATGGAAGAAACCACAAGCGTCTGTCTCAGTGATGTACATCGTGTTTGTGGGAGAGGGTGGTGAAGTCTTGGCAAATGCTACTCATCAGTCTTGCTGTGGGGGTGTGGGGTGCTCTCTTATAAGGCCTCCGTCTGTCAGAGTCAGCCATGGATGTCCTACCCCTGCAAGCCGGGACACTCCGATATGGAGAGGAAGCTTCTGCCGATGTAGCAAGCTCCCTCTCTCCATGCATCTGATGAACACGACAGAACGGCAGAGACTGACACAGCTTGGGACCAGAGGTGTCGCAGGATATGCCAGTCTGCGTTGAACACTGTTTAACACTGACTTAGGGGCTCCAGGTCCAGAATTTTCCCACTGGGTTTACTACCAAACTCTTCCCCATGAGGGGTTATAGTTGCAAGGCAGCAGAGTTTTGAGATCAGAGTTTTCCTGTTCCTGGGTGAGCTGCCAATCACGGCCGATGAGCTTCATCTGCCCAAAGTGACTGGCTGTAAGGCACCATTCAGAAGAATTGCTTCCACTGGGCTTAGTGGCTAAACCACACGTGACGGCCCTAGCTGGACTTTGTTGCCAGAGGCTATTTTAGTCGCATGCCACTGGGAGCATTACATAAGTTCGTGGCAGCTCAACCCCACTACCAACCCCCAGTAAAACAATCTTAAGCAACCAAGGGGCGCTGTATTATTGACACATGCACCACAGTAAAATGGAAAACTTTTCTGGATGCGACCCAAATAGATCGTTACATCACATCGATGCAATGAGGTCGTACAAGGAAAAACGGAACAGAATAGTTCAGGGAAACAGTGTTTCAGTTGCTGAGAAAATGCAGTGCAGGCAGACAATAAGGTAGAAGGCCAAAGGATCATTGGGAGGTCAGGGTTTTGTTTTTGAAACTATGCTCGTAAACTGTAGAATTCAACACCTAAAACTACAGTACTGTGCAGAATCCTGAGGTGTATATTATGACTGACAACATTTTGTCTTTTATTTTCTAGTTGGCACTTTATCCCGTTGTGATGCGGTTTGAGGATTTGTTGTTGTTGTTGTTGTTGTTATTAATATTTTCTTAGCCTAACCTGGTAAAACTGGAGGTACGGGCATAGCCAAGCACATTCATGATTGAATTGATAGGAAATTTCAGACTATTCTCGTGGTGTATAGTATTGTGGGTTTTTGAAGATTTACACAAGTATTCCCGTGTGGGCCTAATTTATTAATACGATTGTGTAAAGCCTTTGGGATGATGCCAGTTATCAATATTACGATTGGGATAATGAATACCCTGTTCGTGTTCCATAGTCTTTCGATCTCCCCTTTTAATTCAGCATATTTCTGGTGTTTTTCACTAATTCATTTCTGTAAGTTGTGTTTGGAATGGCTATATATATATTCAAAAAGTTGTTTTTACTTGTTTGTTCTGTAAAATTATATCCGAACGGTTATCATGGATTATCCTATCTGAAATAATGATCAGTCGCAATATGATATGAAGGACTCTAACTGTAAAAGTGGAGCTGGTTTGTACTTATAGTAAGTTATGGTGTTTTTCATCAGTTGTCGTTTAAGCGAGATTTTTGGGAATGTTGTCCACCACTTGATAGTGCTTGTGCAAGTAATGAGATTCAGTTAAACTACAGCAAGATCCTGTAAAGTGTTGGATTGTGTCTGGTTTCTCTTGTAATTCTCAGCATTTATCGTCTTGAACCTATTGGTCTTTTATTCTGTATTATTAATAACTACATGTGTTAACAACCTTGACCTGTATTGTTTCAATGATCTCTTCTGTTTCTGGGAAAAGGTCTCCAACTCTGAGCCAGGCGCTCGACACTTCCTTGTTGACATCTAGTCGGCTCAGATCATGGGGACGTTTAATTGAAAATAACAACAAAGAGTATTATTTGATATTTTAAATTTATTTTTTAATTGATCAAACGACATCAATATACCTCCTTCAAAACAATCACCTATATATTTAATCCCCTTTTGGAACCAATTATGTAAAAGTTTATTATCCATTGTAAAAGGAATAAGCCTATTTTGAATTAAAGTTCTTTTTGCTAATAAAGATTTCTTTATCTCATCGTCCATATTTACCTTATTCCATAAATCAATCAAGTGTCTTAATATAGGAGATTATTTTTTTCCCCGTATGCATTTGGATTCCCATTTATATATAAAATCCTCTGGTATATTTTCTCCTATTTTATCAAATTCTATTTTAATCCATGCCGATTTTTCTTCATCAAAAAAAGACGCAATAAATCTAAGTTGATTTGCTTTATAATAATTCTTAAAATTTGGAAGTAGTAACCCCCCAAATCAAATTTACATATCAATTTTTCCAATGATATTCTTGACATCTTACCTTTCCAAAGAAATTTCCTTACATATTTATTCAGTTCTTGAAAAAATTTCTGAGGTAATTGTATTGGTAAATTTTGAAATAAATATTGCAATCTAGGAAATATATTCATTTTTACAGCATTAACTCTACCTATTAATGTTATTGGTAACATTATCCATTTATCAAGATCCTCTTTTATTTTTTTTAATAATGGCAAATAGTTTTGTTTATACAAATTTTTAACATCGTTATCAACTCTTGTAAAGCCTATTTACGAGAAAAGCTGGGACAAAAAATGTTGATGCCAAAACCTAGTGAAGTAGAAATATTAATTCAGAAAGGAAAAATTAAAAAAATTATATCTTGTATGTATAATGTGATTCAAAAGCAAACAATTAAGTTAGGAATTCATAAATCAAGACAAAAATGGGGATCTGATCTGAATGTTAAAATTGATGGCAAAAACTGGTTAAGACTATGTTTTGATAGTATGAGAAATACAATAAATGTTCGAATTAGTTTAATACAATATAATTTTTTACATCAATTATATATAACACCACAGAAAATAAATAGATTTAATTTAAATATGTCTGACCAATGTTTTCGATGTGGTCAAGAAATTGGTACTTTTTTATATTCTACCTGGTCCTGTTATAAAATTCAACCATTTTGGATAAATTTAAGACTTTTATTGGAACAAATTATTGGAGTACAACTGCCACATAGTCCATTATTATTTTTATTAGGAGACATTGAGGGGACAATACCGAAACTTAAATTGAACAAGTATCAGAAAAAATTTGTAAAAATTGCATTGGCAGTAGCCAAAAAAGTTATCGCAGTTAGTTGGAAATCTGATTTATATTTAACTATGGATCATTGGAATAATGAAATACATAGTTGTATTCCATTTGAAAAAATTACGTATAATCTAAGAAATGAATATGATATATTTTTGAAAATTTGGCTCCCATACTTACAAAAGATAGGATTAAATACACAGGTCCTTTAAAGATAAAATCATAGTAATTGGGGAAAGTAAAAATAAATATTAAAATTATTTTGAACTTCATGGAGCATGTGGGGGTCCTCCGATATCCAGGCAATCTTTTTCTTCTTTCTTTCTTTTTTTTTCCTTTCTTTAGATAAGGGTTAAGGGGGGGGGGTTAAGGGGAGGGGGAGGGTCAACATTATTTTTCTTACTATTTTATTATCACATTGATTACTTGTAATTTCTAAAATTTAATAAATTAAAAAAAATAAAATATAAAAAAAAAGATCGTGGGGACGTCTTCCATGGGGAGTCAGACTCTTCCACTGGTTAACATTTTCTACTATTATGTTAGTTTATTCATTTTTATGGGTTATGTTTTCATTTCCGTTCAGTGATGTGTACCCCTTATCAGAATTGCATATGCCTGTACGGAGTGCTGAATCCTGCTTGCGTTGATGAAAATATATCCTTAGAGCTAATTGTGGATTTCAGAAAAGGCAAGATGAGGGAACACAACACACCAGTCCTCATCGAGGGATCTGATGTGGAAAGAGTGAGCAGTTTCACATTCCTGGCTGTCAATATCTCCGAGTATCTAACCTGGACCAAATATACCCATGCAGCTGCAAAGAAGGCACAACAGTGGCTATATTTCTTCAGGAGTTTCCAACGTCACTCGAATATTTCTACAGGTGTAACTTGGAGAGCATTGTAACTGGCTGCATCACCGTCTGGTTCACGGGGACTACTGCACAAGATCGGATTAAGGAGCGCACTCAACGATTTAGGAACAACTTCTCCTGGGCCATCCAGTTTCTGAATGGACATTGTACCCATAGATAGTGCCTCACTAATCTCTTTTTTTATTTCTATTTTAGCACAAATAATTTAATTTAACATTTCATATAATCACGCAGACATGCATAACTCTATATGCTCAACTTCCATGCCTGAAGCCATTTTGCTGCTGAGACAGCTCCACTGGACAGGACATGGCCTCGCATGGAGAACTCGTTACAAAAATCAGTACCCTACGGAGAACTCTCCCAAGGTAAGAGAGATCATGGTGTTCCGCACAAGAGGTACAAGGACCAAATTAAATAGCAGCTCTCTCAGGCAAATATGGAGGTCAACGAGTGGCAGCCGCTGATCCACGGAGAAGAGAAGAATTCTGAGGAACCCAGAAAAGCGACTGCTGAAAAGAAAATGAGATGCAAGAAGGATCCAACTACCCAAGCGCCTGCATCCCAGCTGTCCCGTGTTCAAACTGCTCCCAGGTCCGCAGATCCAGCATTGGCCCTGACAGTCACCAACGACCGTGCCGTCATCCAGTACACACACACACACACACACACACACACACACACACACACACACACACACACACACACACACACACACACACACACACACACACACACACACACACACACACACACACACACACACACACACACACACACAATGCTTCCTGGTCATTAATGCTTGATGGAACCCTGGAATGTCCATTGCCTCAAATCCTTTTGTTCCCCAGATCTGGAGTACCTGGTGCTGCTGTGTAAACCTTTCTCTCTGCTGAGGGAGTCACGGCTCTTATTATCACAGCTCTGTAATCACAACTTCCTCAGCTGTGTGTTATTATCACAGAGGAGGGATGTTCTCCACCAGAAATCGGTCAGGACTGCCCAAACCACAAAATTTGGATCAACAGTTCCGTGTGAATAGCACTTGCCACGTGACCGCCACCTTACAATGCTGGTGATCAGCAGGAGCTCAAGAAATTCAGCTCCGATCTGTGCAAAGTCATCCCAGACAGTGAAACGACAATACCGAGACAGGATTCAGGCACAACTCTCCACCAACAACACACACAGCTTATGGCAAGGTCTGCACACCATCGCGGACTTCAAAGCTAAGCACAATGGTGCTGCCAACATTACCATCTCTCTCCCCGATGAGCTGAATCTGTTTTACACTTGGTTCGATATCGACAACACTGAACCCCCGAGGAGAGCTGCCGATGCGACATGCACATTGGTCATCTCTGAGTCTGGAGTACGCAGGTGTTTCCAACGAGTGGACAGTCGCAAGGCTCGGGACCGGACGGCATCCCAGGCCGTGTGCTTGGGATTTGCACGGCACAACTGGCAGGTGTGCTTACGGATACTTTTAATCTCTCCCTCTCCAGGTTTAGAGTGCCCTCCTGCTTCAAATCATCCACCATTGTCCCTGTACCTAAAACGACTAAGGCAACATGCCTGAACGTCTGGTGTTCTGTCGCACTCATCTCAATAATAAGCAAATGCTCTGAGAGGCTGTTCATGGACGACATCTGTAGCACGCTGTCACACACACTGGGCCCCCTACAATTCAACTACCGACACAACCGATCGACAGATGACACAATAGCCACTGCTCTGCACACTGTCTTTAAGCATCTGGAGAAGAGGGATGCTTATGTCAGAATGCTGTTCTTGGACTAGAGTTGAGCATTCGACACCATCATTTCCCTCCAGGCTCGACATGAAACTCAAGAGACCTCGGCCTTGACCCTGCTTTGTGCAGCTGGATCGTGGAGTTCCTGTCATATCACCGGCAGGTTGTAAGAGGGGTCTCCCTCACCTCTGCCCCTCTGACACTCAACACAGGTGCCCATCAGGGCTATGTCCTGTTCCTTCCTTTACTCTCTATATACCCATGACTGTGTTACCACCCACAGCTCCAATCTGCTAATTAAGTTTGTTGATGATACCACATTGATTGGCCAAATCTCAATTAAAAACGAGGTAGCCTGCATAGAAGAAGTCATCACCCTGACACAGTGGTGTCAAGAAAACAACTTCTCCCTCAATGTCGCAAAAACAAAGGAGCTGGTTGCAATGTCGCAAAGACAAGAGGAATGGAGAGAGGATAACCCCCATTGACAGCAATGGATCCGGGGCTGAGAGGGTGAACAGCTTTAAGTTCCTCGGCATCCACGTCACTGAGGACCTCACGTGGTCTGTACACACCAGCTGTGTGGTGAGAAAAGGCACAATAGCTCCTCTTTCACCTCAGATGGTTGAGGACGTTTGGTATAGGCTCCCAAATGCTAAAGATTTACTACAGGGACACAATTGGGAGCATCCTGACTAGCTGCATCATGCCCTGATATGGAAACTGTACCTCCCTTAATTGCAGGACTCTGCAGAGAGTGGTGCGGACAGCCCAATGCGTCTCTAGATGTGAATTTCCTACTATTCAGGACGTTTCAGACACGGGGTAAAAAGGGCCCAAAGGATCATTCTGGACCCAAGACTCACAAAACACAAAATGTTCCATCTGCTACCATTTGGGAAACGGTACCGCAGCATAAAAGCCAGGACCAGCAGGCTCCGGGACAGCTTATTCCACCAGGTCATCAGACTCATTAATTCAAGCTGATACAATTCTACTTGTACAATTGTATACATATACTACATTTGTGCCGCTGGCGCAGAAAAACACTTTTCACAACATATCACCGTGATATTAACCCTGATCCTGAGAATGTTTTTCTTGCTGTTGTGCCATTTGTTTTAGATCTGTTATTCATTGTATTCATACTGTCCTCGTTCATATCAATCTAAGTGCGCACCAGTGCACATGGTGTTTTCTAGAAATTGTTATTTAAGTTCTTAGTTTTTTTTTTGCAAATTTTCCAGATCCATTTCATACCAGAAGAATTCGTCAATATGGGCACAGGGAGAGTTTAGTACCTTTGTTATATTTTTACTGTTCAGCTCTGTTTGGCAGATTTCCTTCAGCCTTGATATAAATTCACCTTTTCTTCAGGCTCGCAGTAAATTCAACGTTTCCTCGGCCTTGAAGTAAATTTTGTTGAAAGATTTTGCTTTATCACACGATGACCTATTTTCTTTGCTTATTGATATTCTAAATATATGTTTCATATTCATCCATTAGTTGCCTTGAATCCTGATGCTCTGTTTGATATTCTACCGGCTCTATTGCACCTTTTTTTATGTTTCATGTTCTGTACTTTTCTAGTCTCAAGTTCATGCTTATATCTTTGGAAATTAGTTCCATTGTTTAAATTATTTGTTTTAGATTTACTGATGCAAGAGTAAATAATTTCAAATCATCAATGTACAGCTGTGTCAAGGTATAATTCATTTTTTAAAAAATCTGATTTTATACCTGAGGTTTGTCCAATTCTGTAAATTATGAGCAGGTTTAAAGCCACGCAAAACCATAGTGGGCTTTGTGAGTCACACTGAAAAATCCCGACATTTATTTTTATAACGGTGGTTGTTCCTTTGTGGTTGTTAATAGGGTGATTCTTGTACACCAATGTTTTATTAGATGTTGTAGAAATTTCACAAGTATTGGATTAATCTTATATATATTTGGAACTTCTCTTAACCCTGCGAGGGAGGGAATCAAATGTTTTTGATACAATATAACATTGAAAGATTTCAGCTTTCCTGAGGGTTTGATATAGAATTACATAATCTATTATCAGTTGTTTCTTAAATCCGTTCATACACTAATGGTATTCTTTCTGCTCTTCTGTAAGTATTGTGGTTTTCTCAATGAGATACACGATGTTACAAATTTATATATAAAATTGCCTTATTATTAACAGCCAGTAATAACATAATAAGTGACCAATCAATAGTCTTATAAATGCAGCATTAAAGCTGGCGGTACAGACCTTCAGTTTTTTTATATTTTCTGCTGCATGGGAGTATGAAAGGGAGAATGTTTGAGGGTTCATCAGCAAGGCTTTGGGTGGGGTTTGCGTCTGGCTAACTTGATTGTGTTCCTCCAGGAGGTGACAAAGGTGATGGATGAATTTACAGATGGATATTGTCTACTTGGATATTGGTAGAGTCTTTGACAAGGTCCCATATGGGAGGTTCATAAAGAAAATTAACATGCTTGGGAACTGTGGGGAATTGTCTTGTCTGGCGGGGACCCACATTGCGAGAAATTGCTTTCGCTGGTGTGTGGTGAATCTGAAATTATTCTCATAGGCAGCTGAGGAAGACAAGTCAATGGGTATACTAAAATGCAGGTCTATGTTCCTGATTCGGAAGAGCGTCAACATTTACAGAAGGCAGGATAATAGGGTTGAAAGGAATTGCGGAGCAAATTCGCAGAGCCGAATAGCTTAATTCTCTTCCTAATTCTGATGGTTTTAGGCAGCATCTGGAGTATTGTGTTCACTTCTGATTGTCCAGCTCTGGGAAGGATTGGAGAGGGTGCAGAACAGGTTCATCAGGGTTTTGCCTGTGTTCAGTGGCATGTGCTACAAGTAGAAGTTTGATAAATTTGGTTTGTTTATTCTGGAGTTAGAATAGAGATCTGACTGAAGTTTATAAGATAAGAGTCTGGGTAGAGAGCCTGCATTTTGCTTTCAACTTAGATCATACTCATACCAGAGGGCATTTGGCTAAGGTGAGATGGGGTAAATTTACAGCATGTTTGGGTCATTTTTTCACAGGGTCGTGGATGCCTGGAATTTACAGCTTGGGTCGTGTTGATATACCTGAATGTGCAGGAAATGCGAGGTTATTGTCAATAACACGAGAGAGGATATCAAAGATTTGTTTTTCTTTCCCAGATATATAAAGAGTGAAAAAAAGCGAGAGGGTTGATATCGGACCGCTGGAAAATGATATTGTAGATTTAGTAACGGGTGAGAAGGAAATTCCGGACAAACTCTGTGGAAGTCACTAGCAGAATTCCAAAATGTAAACGGCATCCACGGACAGAATTGAGTGCAGCTGCAATTACGAAGGGGAAGGTTGCTTCAGTATCTGAAAGGTCTGAAGATAGAAAAGTCACCTGGACTGGGTCATGCAGTGTATCAGGAGCCTGTCTGGGGTGTGTGGGGATTCCCAGAATATTAGAAACTGGAGTCAAGGGTTCAGCAGACCCAGCAGCTGGATTAACACATTAACAACTGGAATAGCTGGAAAAGTACATTTTAGAATATTCAGGCTGCAACAAGAGATTATCTGAATTTTAACCTGAAACCATACACAAGCGAATGATTGATGGTGAATATTCATTCCCAGATTCTGCCAAGTCACAGTATAACATTTGAGATGTCCTTTGAACTGTGCATTCCATCACTCACCTATCAGATGAGAGGGCAACTCAGATAACCCTTGGGCAATGTCTATGTATTCCAGTGGATCAGGACCTGTTTAAGTCAAAATAATGTCCATGAAAACAGAGCTAAAATAACTAAAATGTTTATTTCAATATGTCTTTGTGTTCAGTGCGTGTTTTTAACATACCGAGTTCCTGTATTTCCCTCAGAATTTTGTCCAACTTCGGTAACTCTGTCCTCCACGTCACAAAGGATTCCCACATCACCCTCCGGGCCCGGGAGCCTTTTCCCATCACCAAACTGAGGAAGAGTCTGGAACTCTCTGCCCGTTTTCCCTTCTCTGTCAGTTCAGTGACTTTCTATAAAAGGAAAACAATGAATTTATTGTGGAGCAGACAGACAGACATGGAGAATGTGCAGGAAAGTATCTGTTCATGGCCCCGGTAGCTTCAGAACAGATGCAGTCACTGGGCTGCTGCCTCATCCTCCCTGGGTTCAGTCATTAACAGAGAAACAGTAACTGAAGGAAATTCTAAATCAATATTGTGAAAGAATAAGGATTTACTGATACCCTGCGGTAGATGCAACGTGATGAATTTACTTGTCCGTCAATGTGCAACATTACATCGAAAAGATGTGACAACAAGAACGGAAGAGAGGGAAGAGCAAGAGAGCAAAAAAAAGTGGATGGTGGGCATCACTGAATCGTGGCTGAAAGAAGATCATATTTGGGTGCTTACTTCCAAGGATAAATATTTAATCGAAAGGATAAGCAGGTGGGTGAAAGGGTTGGGTTGACTCTGTTGTCATTAAAAATGAAAGGTCTTGAGAAACAAATGATATCGGATTGAACGCTGTAGATATTAAGTAACTGCATGCGAAAAATGACCCTGATGGAAATTATATACAAGCCCCTTAACAGTAACCAGGATGTGGGCTACAAATTCCAGTGGGAGAGAGAAGAGGCATGTAAAGAGGTCAATGTTAAAATAGTCAATGGGGAATTTCAATATGCAGGTAGCTTTGGAAAATCAGGTCAGTGCTGAATCCCATGTGAGGGAATTTATAGAATGCCTTTTAGATGGTTTTTTGAGAGATGCTTATGGTTGATCCCACTACAAGAAAGGTGGATCTGAATCCTGTGCTGCGTATTGCACTAGATTTGATTAGGGATCTTAAGGAAAATAAACCCTTAGGAGGCAGTGATCATCAAATAGCAGAACTCACACTGCAGTTTGAGAGAGAGAAGGTAAAGTTAGATGTACCTGTATTACAGTGGAATAAAGGCATTACAGAGGCACGAGAGAGGAACTGGGCAAAAATAAATTCAAAAATGACTAACAGGGACAATAGCAGAGCAGGATTGGCTAAAGCTTCTCGGAGCAATTCAGAAGGCGCAGGACAAATGATCACAAACATGAAGAATTATTTTAAAGGGAGGATGATCAGCCGTGGCTGACGAGGTAGTCAAAGCAGCACAAAAGCAAAGCGGAGGGCACAGAATATTACAAAATATAGTAAAAAGCTGGAGAACTGGGATGTTTATACAAACCAACAGAAGGCAATTAAAAAGTCGTAAGTAGAAAAAATATGAAATATGAAGGTAGGCTAGCGAATAATGTAAAATAGCTTAACAAAACAAAGGTCTGTCCGATATATGAAGACTGAAAGAGAGGAAAGTGGATATTGGACTGCTGGAAAATGACAGTAGAGTGGTACTCTCAGGGGACAAGGAAATGGCAGAAGGTATTAGTAAGTATTTTCCGTCAGTCTTCACTGTAAAAATCACTAGAACGTGCCAGATATTTGAGAATGTCAGGTGGCAGAAGTGAGTGTATTTGCAATTATTGAGGAGAAGGCATTCGGGAAGCTGAAAGTTCTGAAGATAGATGAGTCCAGATCAACTGGACCCGATTGCTTCTGAAAGAGGAGGCTGAAGAGATCGTGGAGGCATTAGTAATGATCGCTCAGGAATCACTAGATTTTGGAATGGTTCTGCAGATTATAGGCCAGTTAGTGTGAACACCGTTTGAGAAGATGTCAGCAGTCGATTATTGAGGATAAGGTTTCGGGGTATTTGGATGCACATGATGAAAAAGGCCAAAATCCGTGGAAGGAAATCTTCTCTGACAGACCTGTTGGAAGTTTTTGAGAACAGCATGCTGGGTCGACAACGGAGATTCAGAGCAAGTTGTGTACTTGGTCTTCCCGAGGACCTTTGACGAGGTACCGCACATGATGCTGTTTATCAAGACAGGGGCCGGCAGTAGGACAAGAGAGATACTAGCATGGATGGAGTATCCATGATTATCTCCAGACAGATTTTGTCTAACTGTCAGGAAGCACAGAATGGGAACAAATGGGGCTTTTTCTTGTTGGATGTTGGTGACCAGTGGTGTTATGCAGTGGTTGGTTTTGGGATAGTTTCTTTTTCCGTTATGTCAATGATTTGACAGCTTTATGGACAAGATTGCGCACATTACGAAGATATGGGGAAGGACATGAAGTGTTGCGGAAGCAGGGATTTCACGGGAGGACATAGACCGATGAAAAAAATGGACAAATCAGTGGAAATTGGAATGTAGTATAGGGAGGTCCATGGTCATACACTTTTGCAGAAATAATGAAGGCATAGACTATTTTTGAGAGTTGTAAAAAGTCTCAGGAGACCTAGTGCAGGATTCCTTCCAGGTTGAGTCGGTGTTAGGAAAGGCAAAAACAAAGGTTAGCGTTCATTTCGAGAGGATTAGAATATAAGAACAAGCACTGGCCAGACCGCACTTGCATATTGTGAATGGTTTTAGTCCCCTGATCAGTGAAAATACTTGATGGCATTGTGGGAAGTCCAGAGAGGAATCAAAACTGACAGAACCAGTGATATTAAACCTGATTTTGATGAGAATGATTCCTGGATGCGCCTGTACTGGCTGAAGTGTGGAAGGATGAGGGGAATCTAATTGTAACCTGTGGAATATCGAAAGGCATTGAGAAGATGTGGAGATGATGTTTCAAAGTGAGGGAATCTAGAACCAGACGGAACAGCCTCGGAATAGAGGGACGTCCATTTAGAACAGAGTTGAGGAGATTCTTTAGCCGAGGAGTAGTCATTGCACTGACAGCTGCGGAGACCAGGTCACTGGGTATATTTAAAACAGAGGTTGGTACCTTCTTGACTAGTGAGGTCAGCAAAGTTCACTGGGAGAAGGCAGGAGAATTGAGTTGAGAGGGATAGTAAATCACCCATGATGTAATGGCGGAGTAGAATCGACGGGCCTAATGGCCTATTTGTGTTCCGTTGCCTTATGGTCTTATGATGTGTAAAGACAACAGAACATTAAGGAATGTCAGTGCGGCCGTCTTATAATGGAGATGGTTACTGCCCGGCACTCATGCTGTAAAATGGTGATCACTTTCTGAATGCAGGCATGGGCTTCCTCATTTACTGAGAAATTATAAATTAAACATTGAACCGTCTTCAAGCAATCTCTCTCTCTCTCTCTCTCTCTCTCTCTCTCTCTCTCTCTCTCTCTCTCTCTCTCTCTCTCTCTCTCTCTCTCTCTCTCTCTCTCTCTCTCTCTCTCTCTCTCTCTCTCTCTCTCTCTCTCTCTCTCTCTCTCTCTCTCTCTCCCCCCCCCCCCATAGGATGATGATGGTTCCTTTCAGTCAGTTAGTGGGGAGGTACCCCACTCCTCAGAAAGGAACCGTGTGCGTGAGTGGATTTTAGGTGAGTAGGGCGTTTCACCGGTCCAGATCCACCCTCTCGACATCCCGTCCCGGATCCAGCAGCCTGGTTGGGTCCAAGACGTCTGTGGGAAGTTCTGTTGCAGTGAATGGCCAGACCAAGCTTCGATGCGAGGGATGCCCTTTCCGTGCTTGTTTGCCAGATGACCGTTGACCCTAACAGAGGGGTCATCCGCCCTTTGACAGGTCTTGTTTTTCATCCTGCAGGGTGTCTAGCCACCCTCCTCACCAGGCCAGTCTGGTGGGGGAGCTGGTTTAGTCACCGACCATCCGACCATGCGACAGGTAGTACTGGGTTACATGGTACCGGTAGCACTCAGACGAGCGGTCTGACCAGAACATACACCGATGATGGAACTAATGTAATCGAGGATGCAACTGAACATGGATGGACTTAGGACATTGCTCTGAGAAATAATAGGAATGATGTCCCGGGTTTGAATGATGGATCTCCCGGAACAGTTACCAGTAGGGAACTGGAAAGTTTTTCCATAACACGAATAACGGACAGCAATTATGGAATAAATCAGCATAATTCCCTGATGGTCCACTGCACTGTAAAATAATCCCTCAGTTTCACTGCTACCAGGTCTGAAGGAATTACCATTGCGAAAGAGATTTAACAAGAGATTTAAGAGAATGATGAGTCAGCTAACAGATAGGAGGTGCAGCGGCTAACGGACTGGTGCACAGCCAACAACCTGTCTCTAAACGTGAACAAAACAAAAGAGATGGTTGTTGACTTCAGGTGGGCACGGAGTGACCATTCCCCGCTGAACATCGACGGCTCCTCGGTAGAGATCGTTAAGAGCACCAAATTTCTTGGGGTTCACCTGGCGGAGAATCTCACCTGTCCCTCCAGCTCCATAGCAAAGAAAGCCCAGCAGCGAATCTACTTTCTGCGAAGGCTGCGGAAAGTCCATCTCCCACCCCCCCATCCTCATCACATTCTGCAGGGGTTGTATTGAGAGCATCCTGAGCAGCTGCATCACTTCCTGGTTCGGAAATTGCACCATCTCGAATCTCAAGACCCTGCATCCGTTACGGACATTTACACTGCATCCGCAAAGCAAACACCATTATGAAGGACCACACGCACCCCTCATACAAACTCTTTTCTCGCCTGCCGTCTGGGAAAAGGCACCAAAGCATTCGGGCTCTCACAACCAGACTATGTAACTGTTTCTTTCCCCCAAGCTATCAGACTCCTCAATACCCAGAGCCTGGACTGACACCAACTTACTGCCCTCTACTGTGCCTATTGCCTGCTTATTATTTATTGTAATGCCTGCACTGTTTTGTGCACTTTATGCTGTCCTGGGTAGGTCTGTAGTCTAGTGTAGTTTTTATTTCCTGTGTTGTTTTCTTACGTAGTTCAGTGTAGTTTTTGTACTGTTTTATGTAGCACCATGGTCCTGAAAAACGATGTCTCGTTTTTACAGTGTACTGTGCCAGCAGTTATGGTTGAAATGACAATAAAACGTGGCTTGACTTGACTGGAGTTAATGGTTTTCCAGTGAAGCGGATGTCTTCAGATGATGAATTTATAGATGAACATCATATTTACACATTACTCCTCTTGCCTTTGGATAATGCCTGTTTGATTCATTACAGACAGCGCCGGTGAATCCCAACGAGAACAGAGTCACTCACAGGTGTAACGCACTTGATTTTCTAATACCACTCATGGCTGAGTAGGTCAGATATAGGACAAGACAATCACTGTTTGTGAGCTCCAAGGAGAGTGACCTGAAATGGTGTGTCCCTGTCTCTCATTAGTTAGATACTCAGCAAGTTATCAGATTTCTTTTTTTCGTATTTTTCCCTTCCCTTTCAGGACAACCTATTGATCTTCTTCCTTTTTAGGACAACCTGTTGATCTCAGGGATCAGCTAGTCAGCAGATTTATTTTGTATTTTGTAAGTTCTTCTTCCCATTTAGGTCAAACTATTGACGTTTGTGGTCATGAGATATCAGCTTTGTGCGTGATCTTTCACACCTAACCTATCTTAGAGATTTTCGAGGAAGTTGCAAGGAAATTTACTGTGGCCAAGGTTGTGGATATTGTCTACATGGACTTCAACACGGTTTTTGACAAGTTCCCTCATAGCAGGTCAGTCAAGAAGGTTCAGTTGCTCAGCATCCGAGATGAGGTAGTAAACTGGATTAGACACTAGCTTTTTGGAGGAATTCAGGGCATGACTATAGACTGTTGCATTTCCGATTGGCACCTGTAACTCATGTAGTGTCACGGGGATCAGCGCTGTGCCTGTTGTTGTTTGTCATCTATATCAATGATCTGGATGAAATTATGGTTAACAGAATCAGCAAATTTGCAGATGACACCAACATTGAGAAGGTGCAGTGGACAAAGAGGAAGACTACAAGAGCTTGCAGTGAGATCTAGACCAACTGGAGAATGGGCTTAAAAGGGGCCGATGCAATATAATGCAGACAAATTGCCCTTCGGAAGGACCAAGCAGGGTAGATCTTACACAGCGAACGGTAGAGCACGGAAAAGTGTGGTAGAACAAAGTGTTCTGGGAATACAGGTCCATAAGTCATTGAAGGTGACGGCAAATGTGCTCAAGTTGCTGATCTGAAAGAAAGTCTCTTAGCATATTAACCTTCATAAATGAAAATATTGTGTACAGTACATGGGATATGATGTTGTATAAGAGTTTGCTGAGACCTAATTTGGATATTATGTGCAGTTCTGCTCACTTACCTACAGGGCAGATGGAAATAAGTTTGAAAGCGTACACAAAAAAAAAAACAAGGATGTTGTCAGGACTAGAAGACCTAAGTTATAAGAAAAGAGTGACCCGGATAGGAATTTATTCATTGGAACATACAAGATTGAGGGGAGATTTGAGAGAAGTTTACACAATTACATGGGGTATAGACAGGATAAATGCAGCAACATTTTGTACTGAGGTAAAGAGGTACTACAACAAGAGGTTATCAGTAAAGGGTGAAAGGTGAAAAGTTCAGGGGGTACAAAGGTGAAATTTGTTGACTCAGAGGGTACTAAGAGTGTGAAACTAGCTAGCAGCGCAAGCAGTACAAGCGGTTCAGAGAAGTCTGGATAGATGCATGAATGATAAGGGTATAGAGCACCATGGCCTGGTGAAGGTTGATGGGAATAGGTAGTTAAGTATTCCAGCATGGAAATAGATGGGCCAACAGGCCGGATTCTGTGCTGTACTTTTTTAGGACTATGGCAGATCAGCCATACATTGTTTGGGAACTCACGGAGCCAAGACCAGATATGTTTAGCAGTTTTCCCTCTGTCAAGTACGGCAGTGAAGCCGGTTGTCTCAGTTTACAATCTGACATTTTAATATTCATCCTGGATTAATGAGATGAGGTAAATCTGCCCGATGGTCCAAACAAGAATTGAAATTAGTTTCAGACTGAATGCCTGTTCGAAGTCCAAATATGCCGCCACTGCTCTGAAATCACAATGATAAATACAGCAGGTGAGAGAAAAAAGCTGAGGCTGATTCTATAGTTCCTAGTGCTCCCCACCTTAACAGCTGAAACCAGATCTACTGGAGACAAGTCAGAGATCAAAGTCTCCATTCCCAGGTAGAACACCAAGAATGTGAAGGAGATTAATTTTAGTCACTATTCCCAGCAGTTCAGTGACAATACACAAACTACACTCACCTCATTTTCTTCTCTACTGAAATGTCCCTCCTTTGTCAACATCCAACCGAGTCTCTCAACCTTTTCTTCAATCGCTTGTTTGAGTCTGTCCTTGTAGAACTTTGTCAGTTGGTACAGTCGATATTCATCCCCCTCTGCAAGGAGGTCAGAGATTGTAAACTCTGGCTCTGTGAATGTAAAAAGGAAAATGTAGGCTTGAACTCAGATATTCTTCATTTCCACCGCTCTCACCAAACTCAACAGAAAAAAACATGACTTGAACCTGCCTACAGACACAAAAACAGATTGATTCCGAATCTCCAACACTGGCCTTAAAACTGAACCAACAATGTTCTAGGCATTACATTAATAGAAGGCCCATATTTAATGCAAATCACTCCATCCCCCATCCGACCCACTCACCTATTTCAGTTTTGGATTGGCAATAAATGCTGGGACTGTCGGTAATATTCACTTCCCAGAGATACCCTCTCCATCCTGACGAATACATTTCCCTTGATTCACATCCGGGAAATACTCTCTTATCTGGACAACTGCATTTCCTCCAATACACATCCTGGAAATCCTCAGAGTAGGTAGTACATGTGGGGTAACGGGTGCCCCACTACACCACATGTACCACACCCACACATCACCCCTCTCTCTGACCAACCCTCCAACAAGGAATCGCATTTACCCTCCTCCCTGCCACATTCTGCAAACACATCACTCTCATACTTCACACACCCGCTGTTTGTTGGGGACTTGACAATTCCGTGTTCAATGAGCTTCCGGGCTGACAGGCAGTCACCTCACTTGTGCCGGTTCTGGGGTCCTGATTGGTTTCTCTGGGCTGACAGGCAGTCGCCTCTCTTGTGCTAGTTCCAGGGTCCTGATCGGTGTCTCTGGGTTGAATTTGCTCCACTTCCGCTGCGGCCATACTGCATTCTGGGACATTGCTCCCAACCGGACCCTGCTTTGGTACATTGCTTCCCTTGTTCCGATCATCTTTCCTCGATGATCCACCTGGCAAAAACCTCTTCACTACTTTCAGTACTCGTTTCGATTTCCTACCTGAAATAAATGATGAATTACAGGTTATACGAGTATGATTTAGAGTTGAGCAAGTCTGATTCAGACTGCAATGGAGCCGTGACTCTGGCTGACCAGATTTGGAGTGGGACTGTGCTGGTTACTGTGAACCGTACATCCTGCTTGGTGACAATCCCAATAAGCCGGTGACTGGACACATTCACTCCCAGTAAAATAACAGGATAGACACAGTAATGCCAATCACAGCAGTTGAATGATGACCACGGGATCTTAATGCAACGGTGTCCATTGATACTGGGAAACTAAACTTACCGGCCTGTAATTTCTCAGATTACTTTTAGATCCTTTTTTAAACAATGGAACAACATGAGCTATCCTCCAATCCTCTGGCACCTCACCCGGAGATAACGATATTTAAATATATCTGCCAGGGCCCCTGCAATTTCAACACTAGTCTCATTGAAGCTCTGATGGAACACCCTGTCAGGTCTTGGAGACTTATGTACTCTGATTTGCCTCAGGATAGGAAGCACCTCCTCCTCTTCAATCTGTATAGGTTCGATGACCTCACTACCTGTTTGCCTTATTTCTGTTCACTCCATGCCAGTTTCCTTAGTAAATAGAGATGCAAAAAGCATGTTTAAGATCTCCCCCATTTCTTTTGGTTCCATACATAGCCGACCACTCAGATCTTCAAGAGGACCTGTTTTACCGCTTACTATGCATTTGTTCTTTATATACCTGAAGAAGCTCTTTGGATTATCCTTCACCTTGACTGCCAACACAACCTCTTGTCTTCTTTTAGCCCTCTTGATTTCTTTCTTAAGTATTTTTGTGCATTTTTATACTCCTCAAGCACCTTATTTCCTCCCTGTTACCTATACATGTTATACATCACTCTCTTCTTCTTTATCAGAGTTCCAATATCCCTGAGAACCAAGGTTCCTTATTCTTATTCACTTTGTCTTTAATCCTGACAGGAACATACAAACTCTGCACTCTCAAAATTTCTCCTTTGAAGGCACACCACTTATCAATCACATACTTGCCAGAGAACAACCTGTCCCAATCCACGCTTTTTAGATCCTTTCTCATTTCTTCAAATTTGGCCTTTTTCCAGTTTAGACACTCAACCCGAGGACCTGATCTATCTTTATTCATGATCAAGTTGAAACTAATGGCGTTATGATCACTGGAACCAAAGTGTTCACCAACACACACTTCCGTCACCTGCCTTAACTCAATTCCTAATAGGAGATCTAATATTACATCCTCCCTAGTTGGTACATCTATATATTGATTTAGAAAACTTTCCTGAACACATTTTAGAAACTTTAACCCATCTAGACCTTTAACAGCATGGGAGTCCCAATCAATGTGTGGAAAAGTAAAATCCCCTGCAATCACAACTTTCTGTCTCCTGCAGTTGTTTGTTATCCCTCTGCAGATTTGCTCCTCCAATTCTCGCTGAATATTGGGTGGTCTATAATACAACCCCATTAATGTGGTCATACCTTTCCTGTTTCTCAGCTCCAACCATATGGCCTCGGTAGACAAGCCCTCTAATCTGTCCTGCCTGAGCACTGCTGTAACATTTTCCCTGACTAGCAGTGCTACCTCCCCACCCTTCATTCCTCTGCCCCTACCAACATTTGAAATATTGGAACTCTGGAACATTAAGCTGCCAGTCCTGCCCCTCCTGTAGCCAAGTTTCACTAATGGCTAAAATGTCGTAATTCCATGTGTCAATCCATGCCCTCAGCTCATCAGCATTCGCCACAATACTCATGCATTAGAATAGACACACCTCAGAAGATTATTACCACCACAAAAGAGTTTTTCTGACTTTGCATGAACTTTTAACATTATTTATTTTCATCCCCGTTCCACTATCTGCTCTGGAGCTTTGGTTCTACAGAATGGACTAGATTAAGCTGGAAAGAGTTTAGTGGAGAATGACCAGTACGTCACTGGACTAAGATGTTGGGTTTTCTGTTATAGGGTTGGTCTGGGACCGTTTGCCCTGGATAATTGGTGCTTGAAGGGTGACCTTACACACGTACATAAAAATAATCAGGGACGTAGATAGGGTAGATGGTCATAGTCTTTTTCCCGGGGTAGAGGAGTCTAAGACTCGAGGGCAGAATTTAATATGGACCGAAGGGGCATTCGTTCACGTGGCGGGTGATGGGTATAAATTACATGCAGCCAGAGGAGGCAGTAAACACAAATAAGTTTACAATGTTGAGAGGATGTGGGCAGGGGAAAGGATAGAAGTATATAAGGGAAATTTGGGAAAAGCTGTTGGAAATGGAGCAAACACAAAAGACATTTGGATCAGCATGAATTAGCTAGGCCGAAGGACCTGTGTCCAGGCTGTTATGTCTGTTTTATTCCCCCCAGAATCAGAGTTGAGCACAATCACAGTGCCTATTGGGGACTGAGACATTTGCTCATTGGCTATACCGGGTTTTCCATCAGAGATCCTGGGAATTTTAAATCCAGGTAGCAGGCCAACTTAATAGGGAAATATTAAGAACTCACATTCCCCATTTGTACACAGCGCAGACATGGATTCGGGTATTAAAATACTGAAGCAAACCACATATTTATCCAGAATGAGATGTCATCTGATCTTCAACCATTCCCAATGCTGCCAATGTTCTTGGCTCGGCTACAGAAAACAGATTTCAGAAACTCCCCTCATCTCCTTTCCACAGCAGCCAAGAAAACCAGGAGGGAGTTGATAGGTGCCTTTCCAAATCCTGAAATGCTCGTTTATCACACATTCTCTGAATTCCTGGAAATGCTCCTACCGTCTGGTTCTGAATTTTATAAATGAAAGTTGGAGATATCTTACACATCAGGGCCTGTCTCGAGCTGAAGCAGAAACTGACCCTGGACTTTTACATAGCCCACAAGCCCGCTATTGCATTCCTGTGTTTCACTCACAGCCACCTGATCCAGGAGTACCTGCTCCTTTCACTCAGGTGAAGCGTTGAAGCTCACTCAGGTGAGTGCAGTGATTCGACCATTACCGGTGTCAGGTCCCTGAGCTGGAACTGTTAGATCAAGGCCGCTTTACCAGTGGGATCAATGATACTGCTTGATGAAAGTTTTATGTGCCCAGTTAGCGTCTGTACTAGTGTGTGCCAACAGGACAGAAGTTCAGTTAGAATGATCCCAGTGATCATACCTTTGTCCATTCTGTATCTGACTGACGATTGTTGATTGCCGTCGTCTTGTTTAAACTTTGGTCCCGGAGCAGAAAAGCTACACCTGCTGGTGATACCCTGAATTACAAACAAGCAGACAGTGAGTCAGGGAGAGTACGATTACAGTTTTTGCAAATAACAGTATCGCCATCCACTGTATCAGAGCATCTGTTGTCTTAGGGACAAAACATTCCCTGTTAACATGAACTCCCACACCATGTCTGTGTTTGTCCAGTGCATCTACTGATAGAGTTACAGAGCAACAGAGCACAGATAGAGACCTTTCAGCCCAATGAGACAATGCTGACCACAGTGCTCACCGAGATGGTCCCAATTTCCTGTGATGGGCCCATTTCCCTACTGGCCTCTTCACTCCACCTACACATCCCAACTGCTTCTGGAATTATACAATTGGGTCTGCCTCATCCAATTCCTCTGGCAATTCCCTCCACATAATCACCAACCTCTATATGAAACCGTTGTTGCTCGCGTTGGTTTTTCAATCTATTTACCACTCCTCTGCCCATTTAGATCCCCAATAAGCTACCATAATCTTCACCGTGAACACCATCCACTAATTTTGTGCCATCTGCGAACTTACTGGTCAAGCCTTGTACATTCACATCCAAATGTTTGGAGGACTGTAACTGTTCTGGAACCTGGTGTTGCATGTCCTGAGACACCTGTACCTTCTACCTGATGGCAGCAGCGAGAAAAGTGCATTGCCTGGGCGGTGAGGATCTTTGATGATGGATGCTGCTGTTCTACGGCAACATTTCATGTAGATAAACTCAATATTTGGGAGACCTTTACCCGTGACATACTGGACCAAGTCCAGTACCTTTTGAAGGATTTTCTGCTCAAAAGCATTGGTGTTCCCCGATCAGTCCATAATGCAGCCAATCAGCAGACTTTACACCACACATCTGCAGAGGTTTGCCAACGTTTCTGTGACATACCAAATCTCCACAGACTCCTGAGGAAGTAGAGGCACTGTCGTACTGTCTTCACAATTATATTTATATGATGGGTCTGGGACAGGACCTCTGAGAGTGGGACCCAAGAATTTAAAGTTACTGACCCCCTCCAACTCTGACTCTCCAATGAGTACTGGCTCAGGCACCTCTGGCTTCCCTCTCCTGGATTCTACAATCAGATTCTTGGTCTTATTGATATTGAGTGAGAGGTTGTTGTTATTACACCAGTCAGCCAAGTTTTCAGTCTCCCTCCTGTATGTTGATTCACCTCCCCTTTTGATAGAGATCACAACAGAGGTATCATCATCAAACTTATATATGGTGGTGGAGCCATACTTAGCAGCACAGTCACAGGTGTAAAGCAAGTAGAGCAGGGGGCTAAGTACACATCCCTGTGGTATTCCAGTGCTGATGGAGATTGTGGAGGAGATGTTTTTGCCAATCTGAACTGAGTGGGGTCTACAAGTGAGGAAATCCAGGATCCAATTTTACAAGGAGGTATTGAAGTCAGGGCTTGGAGCTTACTGATTAGTTTTGAGGGAATTATGGTTTTAAAGATACTTTGATAATTCTTACTTTGAACTTCCTCAGCATCCCGTACGAGGCAAATGACATCGAGCTGCAGCCCCAGTTCCTTAACACATTCTCTGAGGAGTTGCAGCTTTGTGCACCTGGTGCAGATGTAGTCATCTGGGAGGCTGTAGATCTCCCAGAATTTCCAGTGATTTCTCTTTTTTTATTTTGAACAATGCAAATATTGACTGATTTCACGATGCTTGTGCCGTCCTGAACAGATTTTGCAGAAATGCAATGCCCATATTCATTAGTTTTCTCTTCATTCCAATACAGTGCATACAGTCAATGTTCACAACATCCACCCCCAATACCTCCCCACCTCACTGTCAATCTGTTACATCTCCTCCTGAGGTCACTTGTCTCTTTCACTGAGGGGCAGTGATCAGAGAATGAAAAAAAAACATGCGGCACTCCTTTTTGGGCTCACAGCCACTTAACAGTGGCTCACCAACGGTAACCGAAAAAGCAAGTAACAAAGCTCTACATCATGTACTGTGAGTTTAATTATGAGCGAGAGTAACACGGCAACATTCTGTAACAATGAAATTAAAGTTGTAATAGCTCCTTTTACACTGCCTCATTCTGCAATTAATTCAACATCTGCTGGTGATGCTTCCCCCAGCTCCCTGCCAAAGGGGGCGAGGGTCCTCTCCCAATCCCGACCCCGCAGACGATCCCAACACAGAATAGAAAGGAAGCCACGGCCCGTTTAGGAACAGTGACTTTTGACTTTTCCAGTACGTTCAACACTATCCACCCTGCTCTGCTGGGTGAGAAACTGGCAGTGATGCAGGTGGATGCTTCTCTGGTGTCATGGATTATTGATTACCTGACTGGCAGACCACAGTACGTGCGCTTACAACACTATGTGTCAGCCAGAGTGGTCAGCAGTACTGGGGCTTCACAGGAGACTGTCCTGTCTCCCTTTCACTTCACCATCTACACCTCGGACTTCAACTACTCCACAGCCTTACCATCTTCAGAAGTTTTCTGATGACGCTGCCATAGTTGGATGCATCAGCAAGGGTGATGAGGCGGAGTACAGGGCTATGGTGGAAAACTTTGTCACATGGTGCGAGCAGAATCATCTGCAGCTTAATGGGAAAAAGACTAAGGAGCTGGTGGTGGACCTGAGAAGGGCTAAGGCAACGGGGACCCCTGTTTCCATCCAAGGGATCAGTGTGGACATGGAGGAGGATTACAAATACATGGGGATACGAATGGACAATAAACTGGACTGGTCAAAGAACAATGAGGCTGCCTACAAGAAGGGTCAGAGCCGTCTCTATTTCCTGAGGAAACTGAAGTCTTTTAACATCTGCCGGACAATGCTGAGGATGTTCTACGAGTCTGTGGTGGCCAGTGCTATCATGTTTGCTGTTGTGTGCTGGGGCAGCAGGGTGAGGGTAGTAGACACCAACAGAATCAACAAACTCATTCGAAAGCCCAGTGATATTGTGGACGTGGAACTGGACTCTCTGACGGTGGTGTCTGAAAAGAAGATGCTGTCCGAGTTGCATACTATCTTGGGGAATGTCTCCAATCCACTCCATAATGTACTGGTTAGGCACAGGACTACATTCAGCCAGAGACTCATTCCACTGAGATGTAACACTGAACGTCATAGGAAGTAATTCCTGCCAGTGGCCTTCAAACTTAACAACTCCTCCCTCGGATTGTCAGACACCCTGAGCCAATAGGCGGGTCTTGGATATTTTTTTCCACTTGGCATGATTAACCTATTATTATTTAATTGTTTATGGTTTTATATTGCTATATTTCTTCACTATTCTTGGTGGTGTGGCAGTAACGAAACCAAATTTCCCACATGATCAATAAAGTATGTCCGTCTGTCTGTCTGCCTTGTCCAAACGGGCGAAAGATGGGTGTGCTCCCAGCAACATCCCCTCATCCTCACCCCTCCTGAGGAGCAGAATAACAGGGGCTGAGCATAAGCTCATCCCATGCCGTTCGGGGTGAAGGTCCCACAACCCGGACCGACACCGGCAGGTTCGGTCCAGGAAGGTAGGCGAAGGCCGCCAGTTCGATTGAGTTAACGAGACACACTGCCCTGCATCAGACCTCCTCACTCGGGACTGGTCTCAATACTCACCGATGGGAAATTTATGTCTTCACCCCGCATTCAGTGATCCAGCCCTCTGCTCCCCAGCCCGAAACCTATTCAACAAAGAATGGAAAGGAAAACACCGTCCATCCGGGAATGTAAGCATGTGCAATGTGATCAATGCGTCATCAGAGGGGATGACTGTCCAGGGTGATCTGCTTTGGGATGGAGTGGCTGCAGTCGGTGCAGTGTCTTGTTGTTTAGGATTTTCATAAACAACAGTTTTATTGATGTTAACTGGAATTGGCAGCAGGGTAAACACAGATTGCATCAGGTAACAGAACACCTCTCGTCCACAGTCTTGTCTCCTGGGAAACTAAACGCTTTCACAATGTCGACCTTAGGTATCCCTTCCTCTAAAAGTGAGAGTGAATCATTCAGATCGCTGATCACTGAGTGCAATAATGGTTTGTTGGTCATTAAAATTCGCCCTGGGTGGTTTGGACGGAGTTAATGTGGAGTTCGGGGTGTCACAGTGAAGGAACCGGACAGCCAAATGCTCTGACCTTGTGACCTCCAGCCACGGATGGTGCCGCGGCGAACGTCCTGCAAAGCGCAGACGCGGTGCCGACCCCAGCCGTCGCCGGCGGTATTCTTGTACAGGCGGCGGTGAGGAAGGGGCTGATCTCGGGTTTGTGTAAAGAGAGGGCGGGTTGCAGTGGGAAATGTTCGGTTTCGAGCTCTTCCCAACAGCCAGAGGCTCAGGGCTCTCCAGTCTTTCAGTCCCCGTTTTGTGCCTGAGCCGGGATTGTGGGATCAGTTAGATGCGGGTCCCCTTGCTCGGAGCGTGGACCTGCGTGAAGAGGTTCTGTCTGTGTGTGCGGATGTGGGCAGAATGCTGGGAAGGATTTGGGGCGATTGGCACACTAGAGGGAGGGTGGGATATTGAGCGTTATTGGATGCAGTTATTCAACGTGCAGGACGGACATGGGGCAAATTAAGTGGTAAACTAGGGAGGATCTGGTCCAGTGGATATGACAGGATCTGTCAGGAAGCAACAATTTTCTCTTCATATTAATTAATTACTGTCTAATCTTGCTGTTAACATTGTGTTTGTTACAGAGTCCCAGAACCTACAAAGTCTCATCCAGAAAGTCACGAGGCATGGGATAAGTGGATCCTTGGCTGTTTAGATTTAAAAAAACTGGCTTAAAGGAAGAAAGCAGAGGGTAGTTGTGGAAGGAAAGTATTCTGCCTGGAGGTCAGTGAGTAGTGGAGTGCCGCAGGGATCTGTCCTGGGACCACTGCTGTTTATGATTTTTATAAATTACCTAGATGTAGAGGCGGAAGGATGGGTGAGTAAATTTGTGGATGACATGAAAATTGGAGGAGTTGTGGATGGAGCTGTAGGTGGTAGAAGGTTACAAGAGGATGTAAACAGGCTGCAGAGTTGGGCAGAAAAATGGCAGATGGAGTTCAATCCGGACAAGTGTGAGGTGATGCATTTTGGAAGGACAAACCAGAAGACTGAGTACAGGATTAATGGTCAGTTACTTGAGTGTGGATGAACAAAGGGACCTTGAGGTTCAAATCCATACATCCCTCAAGGTCGCTGCACAGGTTGATAGGGTAGTTAAGAAGGCCAATAGGATGCTAGGCTTCATTAACAGGTCATTCCTGCCTGTGACCATCAAACTTTACAACTCATCCCTCGGAGTGTCAGACACCCTGAGCCAATAGGCTGCTCCTGGACTTATTTCAGTTCTTATTATTTAATTATTTATGTTTTTATATTGCTATATTTCTACACTATTCTTGGTTGGTGCGACTGTAACGAAACCCAATTTCCCTCGGGATCAATAAAGTATGTCTGTGATTGAGTTCAAAAGTAGAGAGGTCATGTTGCAACTCTACAAATCTCTGGTGAGACCGCACTTAGAATATTGTGTTCAATTCTGGTCACCTCATTATAGGAAGGATGTGGAAGCTATGGAGAGGGTGCAGAGGAGATTTGCCAGGAAGTTGCTTGGGTTGGAGACAAGTCATATAAAGCAAGGTTAGCAGAGCTGGGACTTTTCTCTTTGGAGCGAAGAATGAGAGAGGTCTTGTTAGAGGTCTACAAGATGAGAGGCATAGATAGTGTGGATAGTGAGTACCTGTTTCCCAGGGCACCAATAGCAAACACCAGAGGATATAGGGACAATATTAAGGGAGGGAAGTTTAGAGGAGACATCAGAGGTAATTTTTTTTCACACAGAGGGTTATGAGTGGCTGGAATGGTGTTGGAGGCTAAAACAAAAGGGATATTTACGAGCCTCTTGGACAGACACATGAATGAAAGAAAAATGGAGGGTTATGGGGTAGTTTGGGTAGTGTGGAAAGAGAAACTATGGAATACCCAGTATCAGAACTGGGACTGTCCAAGATGCTGCTCGTTCTGCTGAACGTTCCCAGCGTTTTCTCTTTTTACTTTAAATGCACAACTATTGACTGATTACAAGATATTTGTGACGGCCTGAACAAAGTTGCACAAATATAATGCCCATATTCATTAGTTTTGCCTTCATTCCAAAACAGGGTTAATACAGTCGATACAGTCAATGCTCTCAGCATCCTCCCCACCCCACTATCAGTCTGTTACATCTACTTCCAAGTCTCCTGACAAAGACTAACAGTGGACATTTTGTAACATTGAAGCTAAAATTGTAATGGCTGTTATTACCATACCACGTGCTGTATTCAATAAATCTTCTGGTAGTTCCAGGTAACAAACACCGATTTCCAAAATAACTCAGTGAGATAAAATACTTCACAATGAAGACAACGACAGAAGAGAGATTGTTGGTATAATCAAAAGTGTGAAACAGGCTGAATAGAGATTGAACAAGATGTTTGATATTCATCATTGAGGTGGTGGGATACAGGCTGGACAGAGGTGGAACAAGATGGTTGATATATATCATTGAGGTGGTGGGATACAGGCTGGACAGAGATTGAACAAGATGGTTGATATATATCATTGAGGTGATGGGATACAGACTGGACAGAGGTTGAACAAGATGGTTGATATATATCATTGAGGTGGTAGGATACAGTCTGGACAGAGGTTGAACAAGATGGTTGATATATATCATTGAGGTGATGGGATACAGACTGGACAGAGGTTGAACAAGGTGGTTGATATATATCACTGAGGTGGTGGGATACAGTCTGGACAAAGGTTGAACAAGATGGTTGATATATATCATTGAGGTGATGGGATACAGACTGGACAGAGGTTGAACAAGATGGTTGATATACATCATTGAGGTGGTGGGATACAGACTGGACAAAGGTTGAACAAGATGTTTCATATATATCATTGAGGTGGTGGGATACAGGCAGGACAGAGGTTGAATGAGGTGAGTGGGGATGAGGAGATTGAACTAGATGGGAAAAGGACCAAGGACAGTCACTGATGGTCTTCCAGCAATACACAGATACCGAATTAAAAATACATATTACTGTGGAGAGCTATGGACAGAGCTGAGCACATCATAGAAACCAACCTCCCCTCCCCTATCTACAGTTCCCACTGCCTCAGTAAAGCAGGCCGTGTACTCAATGATCCCCACAACCTGGGACATTCTCACTTCTCTCCCATTCCCCATCGGGGAGATGCTACAAAAACCTGAAACCATGTACCACCAGGCTCAGGTGCGGTTTCCATTCTGCTGTCCTGAGCAAACTGAATGTCCCCAGTGTGATAAGATGGTCGGCTGACCACACTGTTACTTGAAGTGACCTTACACTTTCGGCACTGCACTTTCTCGCTACCCATAATGCTTTGTAACACTGTTATTGTTTTACCTTGTATCACCTCATTGTGCTGTTTAATGAATTGATGTGTGTAGTTGGTACGCAAGACAAGATTTTCACTGAACCTCTATACATGACAATAATAAACAGATTTCCCACTTTAATGGTGTGGAAATTATTAGACAGCCTGGGTTGCTGAGTTGGATCTTCTGCAGGGAGAGTTAAGTGAAGTGTTGAAATTCTTGTAGGAAACCAGATACAAGGAAAAACATTATCGAACCCAGGTATCGATCCAGGTGAAGTTTGGATCCACAGATGCTGCCCGATCCACTGAGTTCCTCCGGCAGTTTGTTCTTTGGTCTGTATAACCCGTGTTAGTATGGGGAGCGGGATTTTACACCATATTCCAGGTACAATCTCAACAAAACCCAAATAATTGTTAAAGTCATTTTCATTCTTATACCCAATAACTTTTGCAATAAATACAAAGTAGTGTTGACCTCCCTCCCTTCCAACTGCACATCAGTCTATCTCCACTTAATCACACTCAGGATTTCGGTTTGTCCTACATCAGTGGGTGATCTCACATTTCCCACATTGGGCTCCAGTTGACCTGTTGTTCCCACTCAGTTATTTTGCCTCCGTATCCCCGAAACCTTTCGACAAGAGACACAGAACATAGAACAGTAAAGCACAGGAACAGGTCCTGTGGCCCATAATGTTGAGCTGAAACTATTCAGTTAATCAAATTGCCAACTAAACTAATCCCTTCTGCCTACAAAACTTTCCCTCACATTCATGTGTATCTAAACATCTCTTAGAAGTCCCCAATGTATCTGCCGCTACCACCACACCAGCCAGCACATTCTAGCAACCCACCACTGTGTAAAAAAAAACAAAAAAACACTTGACCCTCACCTCTCCTTTCAAACTACCCCTCTCACTTTAAATGCATGCACCTTGATTTAAGACATTTCTACCCCGGGTAAACAGTTATTCTCTGTCTACTCTATCTATTCATCTCGTAACCTTATGAACCTCCATCTCTCACCCCAGCATGCGCTGCTCTGGAGAAAACAACACAAGTTAGTCCAACCTCTCGTTACAGCTCATGCCCTCTAATCCAGGCAGTATCCTGGTAAACCTCCTCTGCATCTCCTCCAGGGCCACTGACATCGTCCTGGAATGAGGCAAACAGAACTCTATGAAATATTTCAGATGTGATCTAACTCATGTTTCATGAAGCTGCAATGTAACTTTCTGAATTTTGAATGCTATGTCTTGACTAATAAAGGCAAGCAAGTCATTTGCCTTCTTAACCACCCTGTCAATATGTGTAACCACTTTGAAGGAGCGATGAGCTTGGGACTCCAAGATCCCTTTGCTCATCGACACTGTTAAGGGTCTTGTAATTACGTATATTAAATCTTTATAATTGACCTACCGAGATGCCAAGATAATCATCACGAATCAAATCTCACTAAGTTTTCTCACGCACTGGTGAATTTATTGCCAGGTGCGCATGTACGGGAAGATACAGGTACAGAGAAACACTGACTTGTAGAAACATCACAGGCAAGTACATTAAGATAACACACGGAACATAAATTATACAATTCTGTATCATTATTAGTATAGAAATACAAGTTTAATGTCATTACCAATATACAAATATATGTTGTGTCAGTAATCAGAAATATACATTTTGTGTCATTAACAATACATTTTTTTTCAAGAGCTGACTTGGAAATGTTGAAGTTGTTTCCTCAGCAAGGGAACAATTGGGCTCCAAGCACCGGTCTCTCCAACACCCAATGGGAAATCCTGCAGGACCAGTTAGGGTCTGGTTATTCTTCTCCTTAAACACACAGACATCAGGAACAGGAGCAGGCCACTCAGCCCATCCAGTCATTCTATGAGACCCAACATCAGTCCATCCTTGCCCCACAACGTCACTCCAATCCACTTTGCCCAGACCATTGGCCCCACTTGCAGCTCAACAGTCTGCCAGTGTTTGCCTCCCAAAGTGGTGAATAACTCTGCTCGCCACCATCATGGTCTAGGACGTTTCGATAGACGAACCCCTTATGTCCCTTCCTCCACTATTAAAGGGCTCCTTCCCCATCCTGCTCCTTGATTCCGCAATGGAACAAACATCCTCTCAGACTCCATCCTGTCCAACCCCTCTCACACCATCTTTAACCTTTCAGTAAAATCCCTCACCCTTGCACTTCTGCCGAGTTCCCTCCCCATGGGGCCGGCATCAAGCCGATGAACCCAGCGGTCTCCTCCTACCTGTTAGCAGTACATCAGACTCCAGCCGCAGGGGACTCCTCACAAACGCCCCCGACTTCCCTCGGAGGGAAGTGGAAATAAATCAAAAGCAGGACATTTACTTTGGGATTGGTTCCGCTTTGACGGAGAGTTTGACGCGGCAGCGAGAGATGGAGGCAGCGGAGGTAACGTCCTCTCAGCTGCTCTGCCTCCACTATTGGGTGTAATCAGTGATTAACATGGCTTCACACCTATGTGAAAAGTGTAACTCCTCTGTTGATTGTGACGTGAGGTGGGTGGGTGAGGTAATTGTCACCTTAGCAGGTCAAGTTCGACCGTCTCAGCGTCAGTGTGACTTAAGGAACTGCACACGTGACTTCAGATCCCGGTGTGGGGGAACCCACACGTGACATCAGGCATGTGGCGAGGTTATTAAACTTGAACATAAATTGGACAATCATTGTATCATAAACAAAATACATGAATTTAGATGTTTTCAGTCAATATCATACTTGTAAATATTGCATTTTGTCCCTCAGATAAATTGCTAATCAGGCACGGAACAACCATGCTCCAAGCATCTGTCCCCACAACACCCACTGGGACAGACTGCAGGCCCAAGGTGGGTCTGTTTACTCCGTTGTTTAAACCCAGACACCTCAAACAAAAGGCAGCCACCGGGTCCCTCCAGCCCATTGTGTCAGAGAGTGAGATCGTGACTTGCTCTCAAAATCACTCCCCTCCCCACACCGCACTTGCAGGGCAACACTTTACCGGTGTTGGCTACAAATACTGTATACTGAAGCATTCTTCATCCTCGCTAGTTCAGAGAAGATACACCCCCTGTTCTCCCACTTAAATATGTCACCTTTCCAGCTTCGCCAGCTCCTCGGCGAGGAAGAGTGGCATTAAAAAAACGAGCTTGTTGGATCTTTCCCGGGAGTCAGGTTAAGAAACACGTGGTGTGGTCTACGGAGGGAACTCCTTAATGACGGAACTCATATCCCCACTGGTTGGCATGCTAAATTGGCATTTGCTATCACCAATGAGAAACAAGTAAATCTCACGTCACTGCACAAGACATACCGGGCACATGCAGTATGCCCAAATCGTCTCAACGTCCGCCCGGGAGCGTGAGGGTGACGAAGCTCCGTGAGAGGGCGTGCGGTAGATGGGGAGACTGTAGAGTCGGTAACAGGGAACGGGGAGGACGTCCCTCAGTCCCGTACCGCGCTGGCCAGCTCACCGAATGGTTCATGGTCGATTCGCAACCCGCTGGGGTACAACATTAACACACAAATCTCGATGTATATTGTCAATCGATGTAGTTTTTCTTTTCAGTTCCACAGTATAATTAATATGCAGAAGTTATATCGTCTTTCACTAATTGAACTGTCAGAACTTTTCTAATCAACACAACAAATGCAGAAGTGGAACAGTCGGCCCTCAGAAACTGCTGCTGATCTGATTTAAACTTTTGTTACGCATTCTCCCATGTTCATCTTGATACCACTTCAACACCACTCTTTGTAAAGAAATTGGGCTTTGAATCGAAACACTGGTCAATGACTACAAAGAATTCCTAACTGCTGCGATTAACACCGGCAAAAATATCGGAGGGTGAGAGGGGAAGTGAGGGAGGGGGAGTGATGGGGAGGATGCTGTTGCTTTTCCCTACAGGATGCCCTCTGCACAGCCAATCCTTCCACAGTCTCTACTTTAATATCAGCTGCTTCATCATCTTCACCCAACACGTTGCTTCCCATCCCGAATGATTGAGTTTAAACCGATTCCGGCAGCAAGGACATTTGTTCATATAGTAAGATTGTGGTACAGGTATTAGCCGTGCCTTTGATACAGGGTCAAATAGGAACATTGTATATACTTAATCAATGTAATGTTTCTTGTCAGTTCCACAATAAAATTAATTTGCTGATGATATATTGTGTTACACTAATTAAACTGTCAGATCTTTTCTAATCAATACACAAAATGCATAAGTGGACCACTCGGCTGTCTGAAACTGCTGCTGACCTGATTTAAACTTTCATTACGCATTGCCCCATGTTCATCTCGATAACACTTCAAACCCAGTCTTTATGAAGAAACTGGGCTTCGAATGGAAACAAAGGCTTTACTTTCACTGGTCAATGAGTAGAACGAGTTCCTAACTCCCCCGATTAACTCCAGCCAAAAAAAAGGGAGGGTGAGAGACGGAGTGGAGAGGGGAAACTGTTGCTACTTTTCACTGCACGGTGCCCTTTCCACAGCTAATCCTTCCACAGTCTTTCTGAACATTGCAACTACCTTAATATCATCTCCTTCATCATCTGACCCAACACGCTGCTTCCCATCCAAAAATGACTGAATTTAAACCAATTCCGGCAGCTCCAGCAGTCCTGGCTGCAAGGGCATTCGTTCATGTCGAGTACAGGTATGACCCGTGATTTGGTACCGGGTCAAATGGGAACATTTCAAAACCTAGTTCTGTTTAATCACAGGTTCACAGGTTCGGACAATTTATTGGAAGAAGTCTACTTGATGACGCCAGGTATGTAAATGTAAATTATTGGTTGGCATTTGCTAGTTAAGACTGAATGAAATGTGATGCCGGGACATTTGGCTTCAAGAGGGTTTGCTCTTAGCAGAGGCTTGCACGACGATATACTCGAGGGCAACAATATCATTGCAGCTTGCAATAGACAGAGGGGTTAATGATATGTTGCTATAGTTCATAGTGATTCCACATTTCTGCAATCACTACAGCAGGAAGCGCTGCGGGTCTCATAAAGGGAGAAAATTCTCAACGCATTTTGAGATGATTGCCACCTAACACAGCCAAGCAAGGAAACAGCAGAACCGATAAGAGTTTGAAATGAGCAAGCAATGTGAGGGAATGTGTGTGGCTTCACACAGCTGATGCTGACAGCAATGAGCAAATCTGGAGTGATTGCAACTGACATAACTGGCACTTCTACATTTATTCAGTCCCACTCCAGCTATTTCCTACCTTCCTTGGTACAGAAATGTAATGTCTGAAGGACCGGTGTTTGAGTAAATGAGACTCACCAAACTTTCTCCTGACTGAATCAATGGAATCTCCGAGTCAGATGGGTTCTCTCCAGTTGATGCTCTCAATCCTCGGGCTGGTTCACTTGTTGCTGTTCCCTCATCTTCAGTCGTGGTTTGCTTCCAGTTGTGGGTTTTTCTTCCAGTAAATCTCTCACTGCAGATCTAACTTTAACCAGAGAGACGATGAAGCACGTTAACAAGACAAAGGAGAACCAAGCATTAAACTGAAATTTAAATCTTGAACGCATAAATAATGATCCAAGTGAAGAAATCTGTAACTGTCCCTCACACTTTACAAAACCTGACATGGAATACAAAGGAACACACACAAAATGCTGGAGGAATTCATCAGGCCAAGCAGCATCTGTACGTCGACTCGACTCTCTTCCATAGCATGCCTGGCCTGCTGAGTTCCTCCAGCATTCTGTGTGTGTTGCTTCGCAGCATCTGAAGTTTTTCTCTTGTTTGTGATGGGATACACATACCGGGGCCCAGTCAAGGTATAAGATACAAGTCAAAATACATAGGAGTTAAATTAGGTGATTCGGTCATTCTAGTCTGTTCCATAATCAGTCATGGAGGATTATTTTTCCAACCCCGTATTCTTGCTTCCCTGCTATAATACTCAACCTATTTAGCAATTCAGAACATGAATGTACCCAACGATCGCCTCCACCACCCTCTGTGGCATCGAATTCCACATATCAACCAACGTTTGGCTAAAGTAATTGCTCTCATCTCAGATCTAAATTGAAGCTTCTTTATTCTGAGGCAGCACTCTCAGATCCCAGACACTCTGTCTAATCAATACACCCTCTCCATTCCCACTGTATCCAGGCTTGTTGTTATTTAGTTGGTGTAAATAATCACTCCCCCCCCCCCCCCCCACAACCACCATCCCTCTGAACTCCACTGAACTCAGGCCCAGGGCTATCACATGCTCCACATACATAAAGCTCATCATTCCTCAGCTTATTTTGTGAACCTTGTTATCAACAATTGTGCTGAACACATGTCGAGGATTAAAAGGACAACTGGTACCAGGATAATTCACAGGGAAAAGCTCTGATTTCTTTACTGTTCTACAATCATAAAATGAGTGCAGCTGCACTGCTCCATTCGCAGGAAATTTAACATGTTCCAGAGTGAATGTAATAAAGAGAAACTGGAATCACTGGAAATGCTCAGCAAGTAAGGAACTGCCGTGGGGAGAGGACCAAGTTAATAATTCGGTTTCCTAACCTTTCATCAGAATGGATTCAAATATTACCCAGTTTTTACTGGAAATCTTGTGTTGTTCTCCTTGGAGTGGCGGAGACTGAGGAGAAATCTCTTAGAGGTTTATAAGATTATGAAATACATTGACAGAGTAGTCAGGGAGTATCTCTTCGCTGGTTAGAAATGCCTAATAGCAGAGGACATGTAATGAAGGTGTGAGGGCGTAGATGCAAAGGAAATGTGAGGGTGTTTTACTCAGGGAGTAGTGAATACATGGAATGAGCTGCCTGTTGTGGTGGTGGAAGACAATACATCGGAGTCTTTGAAGACACGTTTAGATAGGCACATGGGTGTGAAGAGGATATGGATATTGTGTAAGTCGGACGGATTAGTTATTTTTTGGGGGGAGGCTTGATTTCTTGTTTAGCTGGTTTGGCACACCATTGTGGCCAAAGGGCCTGTTTCTGTGATGCACTGTTCCATGTTCTGTTCTATCTCCAGCATCCTGAGTTTCTCTTTGAATCCCACTGGCAGATAGACAGGTGAGAGTGAGGGGGAATTTCCAAATGTGAATTGAATTCTGAAACCCCGGTCTATTTCTACTGGTGCAATCACAAAACAACATGTTTAATCACAGGCTCACACTATGAGGGACAGAATTGGAAATTCAATTCCCTGCTTTTCTTCCAAAGGAACAATAGAATCAAATTTCTGAGCACAGAACAGAAATACTAACTGATCATTTCATAAACCCTGGAAACTTGATCCCCGAATTAATTTTATTTGGTTAAAAAATTAGTGGCATCTATTCTGGGACCCAACCTCACTGGGTCACTGCCCACACCGAGAGTTTAGCACATCTTTCCCATTTTCCACATTGGGTGGCATCAACACAGATTCAACCTGATAGTTTTCAACCAAATTTCCCAGTTCCATACAACTGCGCTTCCCAAGAGACTTAACCCATTCCAAAGCAATGTACTAAAAAGCTGAAAACAAAATGAACATTCAACAGATAAAGATGTGGAAAGATGATTTTTCAGGTCCAACACCCTGTATCGAAATGGCTTTGAACATTTTTTGATTTGATTTCAGGTCTCCAGCATCTTGAGTGTTATTTTTAATAAACAGCTGCTCACAGACAGGCGACAGTGAGTGTTAATTTCCAAACACGGTGAGGATACTGAACCCGAGGTAGATAACCAACGATGCAAACACTGAACAGCTCACTCCAGGTACTCACTGCCTCTGTGTATTGAGATTAACTCGCAGGTCTATTCAATCTGTCTGCTCTATTGTATCTGTGCCCTTCGGTTCGGACTCGCTAACCCTGTGAAACGAACAGTGGTGTATGTGGCTGGGCATCAAGGGTTTATAGACTACGTAAGGCTTGACTGTACCAATGATGCCCCCCTCCCTGGCACTCCAAACAATGCCTCGAAGCATGCAACACAAGCCAGCCAGGAAAGCTACTTTCCTCAGAGCTGAGCATCCAATAACGGTAACAGCAAAGGTAATGAGGACTCTGGCCAGAAAGCATCCAGGCTGAGCTCACAGAAAGAGTGTACATATGCACACTGATGTCTTCACAGCTATCATCAACACTTCACTCATCCAGGCTGCTGTTCCCACGTGCTTTAAATCAACCACCATTATCCCTGTAACAAGGAACCCTACATATTCGGAACAAAGTGACCTACTGCCCAGTGAAGATGTCTCCAATCAGCATTAAGTGCTTTGATCGGCTGATAGTGGCACAAATCAAAAACTCCAATCCTTGTTCACTGGTCACTCACCAGTATGCTTACCGACTGAATCGCGAAGTGGCAGATGGCATTGCATCTCTCATTCTCCTTGGCCTGATAGGCCTTAAAAAAAGACAATTAGGTCAAAGTGTTGGTTCTGGATTTCATTTCGGCATTCAACGCTTTTGTCCCACAAACCTTGGTGAACAAATTCCCACGCCTCTGTCTAAAGACGCCACTGTGCAACTGGGTTGTGTACTCCCTAACCGACAGACGACAGACAGTCAGAGTGCACAACTGGTCCTCCCTTCCCATCATCGTCAACTCTGTGACCCTCAGCCTTGTGCTCAGACCATTGCTGTCCACTCTGCTCACACGATTGCAATTCCAGACTCCCGAACAAGACCGACCTGCCATCAAGCACATATTCACAGAAAGATGGTGGAAAAGGTCCCACACACCCTGGTCAGGGACTGTTTGTCCCACTCACATCAGTCCATCAGGGAAGAGGCTACATAACATCCACGCCAGTAGAATCATCCTCGAAACAGTTATTTTTCCCTTTTTGAATAGTGAAGAAAACTATTGAGGCTTGGTCGACCTCATTAAATTGGTTTACAACCAGTCTGTAGTCAGAACATTTCTTGTAAACATAGCAGGAGTAAATTGGCCACTACCCCACCGAGCCTTCTTGACCCAAGCAGTGAACTCATGGCTTTTGTTCCGCAATGCCGCCGGCTACTTTCTGTAACTGGTCACACTACCCCCCTTCTCCCACCAACTGTTTGCTGTGTATAGAGCCTTTGAACAGAATCAGAGTCTTTGCTTCTACAGGACTTTCAGGAGATCAGCTCGAAACACCCACAATAAACACACTCTCAAAGAGAGAACAACGAACATTTATCGCAAACGGCAAGTTCTGATAAAAGGGAACTCATGTTGCCTGAACAGCTTTGCTTTGCAGTTGTAACACCCGGTTAGAGAACTGTTCCAAACCTCAAACATCTCTTGCAGACTCTCTGGTGTTCACTCCTTTCGTAGCATCAATTCCCTGCTGACACTGGTTTACAATCACACTCATTTTGCATCAAATTTATATCAAAATTGAAAACACTCGGAACCCTCTCTTAATGTCGACGTCGCATCTTTGCTTTTTAGCTGCTGTTCCTTCACAGCATTCGTGTGATCTGTAATAATGAGCACCCAGACCCGGGCATCTTACAGCCGTATCTCCCTAATCGCAAACAGGCCCAACTCAAATATGATGATTTAGAAATAGTAAAAAAAAATTCCATCGAGACCTCCATATCGATACTCAGAAGATCTCGGATACCGTTTTGCAAAACATACAGCTGACACTAAGAAGAACAAAATAAAAAGTAGCGTTTTGATTTTGAGAAACACGGAGAGGACGCTGACTGGGAAGTTCAGAAAACTGTGTGAATGGAGGGAGGGCGGGGAAAACAGAGCCAGATCATGATCATTTTCGTGGCGAAAGGGGTGCAGTAGTAGGGTATATAAACATGAATTCTGTAAACACACTGTAAGGCAGAGGGTGGGGTCTGAGTGCAACTGTGAGCGAATAATCAAAAATGTTATTCATGAATTATCAGACTGGAACAACGTGACACTTCCTACTCCGGGGGGAAAAGGAAGAGGTAATTCACCGAATGAAAAATAATTTGAATAACTTAGAAAAATTTACCAGGGCATTCGGCAGATTCCCACATCGGAGGTTGGTCAAGAAGCTTCAGTGGCTTAACGTTAAGGAAGCGTTGGTAACATAGCTTCGGCTTCGGCTTCCTGGGAGAAGCCAGTAAGCGGTAGAAAATGATTGGTCCTCTGACCGGAGACCAGTGATTAGTGGGGTTCCTCGGGGATCGGTGCTGGGTCCATTGTTGCTTATAAGCTCTGTTAGCACTCTGGTTGATTTAATTACTGCAATGTTTGTTTTTGGTTCAGAGACAGGTAATTTGCATGAGAGATAGTCCGTATTTTTTAAATTGTTTTACAATAACTCTGGAGTCAGAAATTTACTGTAAATATACCACGCAGAAATCGGCCACTCATCCCATCCAGCCTTCTACCCCGTGCAATAAAATCATGGTTTTCGCTCCGCAATCATGCCTGCCGCCTCCCTCTTTCTGTAACCGTTCACACGACCTTTTCCCACCACCGGCCCGCACCCGCTGTTTACTGTCTGCCGTGGCCTTGAAAGGAATCAAAATCTTTGCTGCTACAGGATGTCAGCGTGATCATTTCGAAACACCCACAACAAACAGTCTCAAACATCTGAAATGACAAGTATTGGAAATGGAAATCGTGTTGTCCGAATAGGTTTTTCACATGCTTACTTTGAAAACGTAAACCCTGGTTAGAGATCTGTTTTTAATCTTGACATAAACTGTGGAAAATCTCAATGGCGCTGACAGGAAACTGCAGGATCACAATACAATCGCTGAAAGAAGGGGGTTAAAATGGAGCGAATGAGCTATTGATCACTAATCCAAAACACAGAATGATTTGAAATAAAGATCGAAATAAATATCGGAAGCTGAATTATTCCCACCTAATTCACCAAGAATGTTCAGTCTCCATGAGGATATATTTTCAAGTCGTTTTCTTCCAATTTCATATCAGACAATCAGGCGGACTTCAGTTAGTAGCTGCGGGGGAGGGGCTGGTGTTGCTGTTCAGTGAGACTCACAGCGCGGTTTTCTGTGTCAAGCTGCTGCCTGTCCGCAGGGCGGATTCTCTGCTGAAACCACACAGACCAGTTCGACACTCCACTTAAACTGCACCAAGCTGGCTTAATATTGTATTTAATTCTGTTACAGAAAATAAAGTGTGTGTGTGTGTGTGTGTGTGTGTGTGTGTGTGTGTGTGTGTGTGTGTGTGTGTGTGTGTGTGTGTGTGTGTGTGTGTGTGTGTGTTTGTGTGTGAGAGAGAGAGAGAGCGAGAGAGAGAGAGAGAGAGAGAGAGAGAGAGGCGGGGGGGGGGGGGGTGGTGAGGAGAGAGAGAGAGAGAAATCGAAGAAGGGACCCGGCCCTGCCCTGTGGGACATTTTGGATGTCATTATTCGTGAGCAAGGTTCATCCGCACCGACTCAGTACAAACCGCCCTAGAAAATGTGTATGACTGAAGGTGACGACGTCGTTTCTTTTAATGCATTTGGTCAATAACTAGTTCATTGAACTTGTCAGAACTCCCTTCTCCCCTTGTTTTCCATCACAGTCCCGACAGTAGCCGAGCCCCGCTGTAAACGCTCACTGATCTGCAAAATCGGAGACAACATTTACCTCTGATGTTGATACCGGACGGAGTTCAGCGCGGTCCTGGATACCCGATCATGCACCGAGAATTCAGTCGGTGCTGCTGCTCCCGGGGCGATTCGGTTAGAATGCGTTAGTCGCTCGTTACAGATAGGCAGGTCCGGATGATCCGGGGTAAATGAAGCCGTCCGCAGTTCTGATCCCACACCTCCTCACCAGCCTAGTACAGGTCGGTCAGCGGGAGGAGAGGGGACTAGGACAAATACAGCAAAAACAGACAGAATTACAGAGGCTGTGTGAACGTTCCCTCACGGTCGCAAGAAGTTTCTGTCTGGATTTCCGTGCAAATCTCCCTTTTCCAACTGGCTGTGCGGAGCTTCTCTGGTTTATTCAGCCAATCCCAGGCTGTGAATTGATCCAGCCAGGTTCAGGCTCCACCCTCTTTGTCAACGCGGCTGTCCGCTGCAGGGCGAATTTCAGCTCAAACACTCCACGCCCAGCACAGCTATTTCGAGATCAAATTATTTAAGGCGTTTCAGAGCGGGGAGGATTAATGAAGGAGGGGTGGCGTTACCAGTCAGAGAAAATGTCACGGCAGTGCTCCGTCAGGACAAATTGTAGAACCCGACTAATGAGGCATTCTGTGTGGAAATGAGAAATAAGTAAGTTATGGCCACGGTCATGGGGCGATATTAAAGACAACCCGACAGTCCTAGGGATTTAGAGGAACACATTTGTAAGATCGTATATTGCTGCAAGAAACTTAAGGCTGTTACACTTGGTGATTTTAACTTTCCACATAATGACTGGGAATCCCATACTGTAAATGGACCAGGTGGGATAGAGTTTGTCAAGTGTGTCGAAGAACTTTTCCTTCATCAGTACGCAGAAGCCCAAAAGTAAGCGTGCAATACTGAATCTGCTATGAAGGAATGAGGCAGGACAGGGGACAGAAATTTGTGCAAAGCAACACTTTGCATCCGGTGACCACGATGCCAATAATATGCATCTAAATATACAAAAGGTTCGGTCTGACCCGTGGGTTGGGATTCTGAATTGGAGAATGCACAATTTTGATGGTGTCAGAATGGATCTGGCAAGTGTGGATTGAGACAGGCTGCTGCTTGTGGCGAAAGTGTACTTGGAGGGTGTGATGCCTTCAAAAACGGAATTTTGAGACTACCAGCTTGCAAGTGCCTGGCAGAATGAAAGGTAAGGATAACAAGCGTAGGAACCTTGATATGCAAGAATTATTGAGGCGCCGGTTAAAAGAAGAAAGGAGGTGCATGGCAGAGAATGGCAAGTTGGATCAAATGAGATTCTTATGGAGTATAGTAAGTGCAAGAGAAAGAAATCCGGGCGGCTAAAAGAAGGCATGAAGTTCCTCTGATAGACAAGGTGAAGAGAGTTATTGAGAATTCCACCAACATGATCCGAGCAAAAGGATTGCAAGGGATAAAGCTGGATCACTGGAAGATCAGAATGATAATCTGATGTAGTCTGATGTAGCGTATTTCAGCGGAGTAAGGGATATTTCAGTGTTATGAGAAACGAGCTGGCCAATGTAAATTTGAAGGAGCGGCTGGCAGGGATGTCAGCAGAGTAGCAATGGTGTGAGTTTCTGGAAGAAACGAGGAAGCTGCAGGACACGTGTATTCCAAAAATGAAGAAATGCACCTATGGCAAAATAGTACAACCAGGGCTGAGAAGGGAAGTCAAAGCTATTGTAAAAACAAAAGAAAGGGCATACAACAAAGCAAAAATTCGCAGCAAGATAGGGGATTGGGAGGTTTTTAAAAACTTACAGAGAGCAACGAATAAAATCTGTAGAAGTGAAAAAATATGACAGGAAAGTTACTGACATAGTTAGAGCATTGACTGATTAATAGGAGGCAGAGAGTGGGAATAAAAGGGTACTTTTCTGGTTGGCTGCCAGTAACCAGTGGTGTTCCGCAGGCGTTGGTGTTGAGAGCACTTCTTTCTCTGCTGTGCATTAATGATTTAGATGGTAGAATAGATGGTTTGTCGCCAGGTTTGCAGATGATACGAAGATTGGTGGAGAGGAAGGTAGATTTCAGGAAACAGGTCAGATGCAGAAGGACTTAGACAGATTAGGAGAATGGGCAAGAAAGTGGCAAATATTCGAAAATGCATGTTCATGCACTTTAGTAGTAGAAATAAAAGTGCGTACTATTTTTGTATAACGGGGAGAAAATCCAGGAATCTTAAATGCGGGTGGACTTGGGAGTCCTTGTGCAGAACACCCGGAAGTTTAACTTGCAGGTTGAGTCGGTGGTGATGAAGACAAATGCCATATTTGCATTCATTTCAAGAAGTCTAGAATACAAGAGCAATGATGTGATGCTGAAGCTTGACAAAGCACTGATGAGGCCTCACCTTGAGAATTGTGAACAGTTGGGTCCCTCAGCTTAGAAAAGATGTGTTGGTATTGGAGTGGGTCCAGAGGAAGTTCACAAGGACGATTCCAGGAATGAAACGATTGTCACACGAGGAATGTTTGACGATTCTGGGTCAGCACTCGCTGGAATTCAGAAGGGTGTGGTGGGGGGGGGGGGGGTGATTTC